>NC_047064.1:16646472-16737322 GCF_902459465.1 Asterias rubens | reverse complement strand
AAGAAGTATGGAAGCCGCCCTAAAACTTTGAAATTCGGATGCAGTGACATGCCAGCATGACTCAGGTACAAACCGCGTCTCTCTAGCATTTTTAGTTCCAGAATGATTCAAGAGCATAGCTGACAGTTTTTATAAGTCCGGGCTTTTTTTTCAATGAATATATTTTTTCCCATTAATCACCACGCGCCGTGTAATCATGCATTAAATTCCCCGAATTTTGGGGTGTGTGTCGGGTCCACTCCCTGACCTCTAGCCTCGCTTTGAAAATCCCCACAACATTAAGTTTGATACGAGAGGAAAGCCCTTGATCATGTCTATCCAATGGTGCTAAACTTGTTTAGATTGAGCAAGTATTTGAGGTCGAATTGACCAGTTGTAACTTGTGATTTTTTCTGTGCACAAAATCCCTTAGGGAGGCTTGTTGAGTTAGCTTCGGAGCACAGCCGCCTACTTGTCATTTTCGTTATCAAGAAGTATGGAAGCCGCTCTAAAACTTTGAAATTCGGATGCAGTGACATGCCAGGATGACTCAGGTACAAACCGCGTCTCTCTAGCATTTTTAGTTCCAGAATGATTCAAGAGCATAGCTGACAGTTTTTATAAGTCCGGGCTTTTTTTTCAATGAATATATTTTTTCCCATTAATCACCACGCGCCGTGTAAATCATGCATTAAATTCCCCGAATTTGGGGGTGTGTGTCGGGTCCACTCCCTGACCTCTAGCCTCGCTTTACAAATCCCCACAACACTAAGTTTGATACGAGAGGAAAGCCCTTGATCATGGCTATCCAATGGTGCTAAACTTGTTTAGATTGAGCAAGTATTTGGTGTCGAGTTGACCAGTTGTAACTTGTGATTTTTTCTGTGCACAAAAATCCCATAGGGAGGCTTGTTGAGTTAGCTTCGGAGCACAGCCGCCTACTTGTCATTTTCGTTATCAAGAAGAATGGAAGCCGCCCTAAAACTTTGAAATTCGGATGCAGTGACATGCCAGGATGACTCAGGTACAAACCGCGTCTCTCTAGCATTTTTAGTTCCAGAATGATTCAAGAGCATAGCTGACAGTTTTTATAAGTCCGGGCTTTTTTTTCAATGAATATATTTTTTCCCATTAATCACCACGCGCCGTGTTAATCATGCATTAAATTCCCCGAATTTTGGGGTGTGTGTCGGGTCCACTCCCTGACCTCTAGCCTCGCTTTGAAAATCCCCACAACACTAAGTTTGATACGAGAGGAAAGCCCTTGATCATGTCTATCCAATGGTGCTAAACTTGTTTAGATTGAGCAAGTATTTGGGGTCGAACTGACCAGTTGTAACTTGTGATTTTTTCTGTGCACAAAATCCCATAGGGAGGCTTGTTGAGTTAGCTTCGGAGCACAGCCGCCTACTTGTCATTTTCGTTATCAAGAAGTATGGAAGCCGCCCTAAAACTTTGAAATTCGGATGCAGTGACATGCCAGCATGACTCAGGTACAAACCGCGTCTCTCTAGCATTTTTAGTTCCAGAATGATTCAAGAGCATAGCTGACAGTTTTTATAAGTCCGGGCTTTTTTTTCAATGAATATATTTTTTCCCATTAATCACCACGCGCCGTGTTAATCATGCATTAAATTCCCCGAATTTTGGGGTGTGTGTCGGGTCCACTCCCTGACCTCTAGCCTCGCTTTGAAAATCCCCACAACACTAAGTTTGATACGAGAGGAAAGCCCTTGATCATGTCTATCCAATGGTGCTAAACTTGTTTAGATTGAGCAAGTATTTGGGGTCGAACTGACCAGTTGTAACTTGTGATTTTTTCTGTGCACAAAATCCCATAGGGAGGCTTGTTGAGTTAGCTTCGGAGCACAGCCGCCTACTTGTCATTTTCGTTATCAAGAAGTATGGAAGCCGCCCTAAAACTTTGAAATTCGGATGCAGTGACATGCCAGCATGACTCAGGTACAAACCGCGTCTCTCTAGCATTTTTAGTTCCAGAATGATTCAAGAGCATAGCTGACAGTTTTTATAAGTCCGGGCTTTTTTTTCAATGAATATATTTTTTCCCATTAATCACCACGCGCCGTGTTAATCATGCATTAAATTCCCCGAATTTTGGGGTGTGTGTCGGGTCCACTCCCTGACCTCTAGCCTCGCTTTGAAAATCCCCACAACATTAAGTTTGATACGAGAGGAAAGCCCTTGATCATGTCTATCCAATGGTGCTAAACTTGTTTAGATTGAGCAAGTATTTGAGGTCGAATTGACCAGTTGTAACTTGTGATTTTTTCTGTGCACAAAATCCCTTAGGGAGGCTTGTTGAGTTAGCTTCGGAGCACAGCCGCCTACTTGTCATTTTCGTTATCAAGAAGTATGGAAGCCGCTCTAAAATTTTGAAATTCGGATGCAGTGACATGCCAGCATGACTCAGGTACAAACCGCGTCTCTCTAGCATTTTTAGTTCCAGAATGATTCAAGAGCATAGCTGACAGTTTTTATAAGTCCGGGCTTTTTTTTCAATGAATATATTTTTTCCCATTAATCACCACGCGCCGTGTTAATCATGCATTAAATTCCCCGAATTTTGGGGTGTGTGTCGGGTCCACTCCCTGACCTCTAGCCTCGCTTTGAAAATCCCCACAACATTAAGTTTGATACGAGAGGAAAGCCCTTGATCATGTCTATCCAATGGTGCTAAACTTGTTTAGATTGAGCAAGTATTTGAGGTCGAATTGACCAGTTGTAACTTGTGATTTTTTCTGTGCACAAAATCCCTTAGGGAGGCTTGTTGAGTTAGCTTCGGAGCACAGCCGCCTACTTGTCATTTTCGTTATCAAGAAGTATGGAAGCCGCCCTAAAACTTTGAAATTCGGATGCAGTGACATGCCAGGATGACTCAGGTACAAACCGCGTCTCTCTAGCATTTTTAGTTCCAGAATGATTCAAGAGCATAGCTGACAGTTTTTATAAGTCCGGGCTTTTTTTTCAATGAATATATTTTTTCCCATTAATCACCACGCGCCGTGTTAATCATGCATTAAATTCCCCGAATTTTGGGGTGTGTGTCGGGTCCACTCCCTGACCTCTAGCCTCGCTTTGAAAATCCCCACAACATTAAGTTTGATACGAGAGGAAAGCCCTTGATCATGTCTATCCAATGGTGCTAAACTTGTTTAGATTGAGCAAGTATTTGGGGTCGAACTGACCAGTTGTAACTTGTGATTTTTTCTGTGCACAAAATCCCATAGGGAGGCTTGTTGAGTTAGCTTCGGAGCACAGCCGCCTACTTGTCATTTTCGTTATCAAGAAGTATGGAAGCCGCCCTAAAACTTTGAAATTCGGATGCAGTGACATGCCAGGATGACTCAGGTACAAACCGCGTCTCTCTAGCATTTTTAGTTCCAGAATGATTCAAGAGCATAGCTGACAGTTTTTATAAGTCCGGGCTTTTTTTTCAATGAATATATTTTTTCCCATTAATCACCACGCGCCGTGTTAATCATGCATTAAATTCCCCGAATTTTGGGGTGTGTGTCGGGTCCACTCCCTGACCTCTAGCCTCGCTTTGAAAATCCCCACAACATTAAGTTTGATACGAGAGGAAAGCCCTTGATCATGTCTATCCAATGGTGCTAAACTTGTTTAGATTGAGCAAGTATTTGAGGTCGAATTGACCAGTTGTAACTTGTGATTTTTTCTGTGCACAAAATCCCTTAGGGAGGCTTGTTGAGTTAGCTTCGGAGCACAGCCGCCTACTTGTCATTTTCGTTATCAAGAAGAATGGAAGCCGCCCTAAAACTTTGAAATTCGGATGCAGTGACATGCCAGGATGACTCAGGTACAAACCGCGTCTCTCTAGCATTTTTAGTTCCAGAATGATTCAAGAGCATAGCTGACAGTTTTTATAAGTCCGGGCTTTTTTTTTCAATGAATATATTTTTTCCCATTAATCACCACGCGCCGTGTTAATCATGCATTAAATTCCCCGAATTTTGGGGTGTGTGTCGGGTCCACTCCCTGACCTCTAGCCTCGCTTTGAAAATCCCCACAACATTAAGTTTGATACGAGAGGAAAGCCCTTGATCATGTCTATCCAATGGTGCTAAACTTGTTTAGATTGAGCAAGTATTTGAGGTCGAATTGACCAGTTGTAACTTGTGATTTTTTCTGTGCACAAAATCCCTTAGGGAGGCTTGTTGAGTTAGCTTCGGAGCACAGCCGCCTACTTGTCATTTTCGTTATCAAGAAGTAATGGAAGCCGCCCTAAAACTTTGAAATTCGGATGCAGTGACATGCCAGGATGACTCAGGTACAAACCGCGTCTCTCTAGCATTTTTAGTTCCAGAATGATTCAAGAGCATAGCTGACAGTTTTTATAAGTCCGGGCTTTTTTTTCAATGAATATATTTTTTCCCATTAATCACCACGCGCCGTGTTAATCATGCATTAAATTCCCCGAATTTTGGGGTGTGTGTCGGGTCCACTCCCTGACCTCTAGCCTCGCTTTGAAAATCCCCACAACATTAAGTTTGATACGAGAGGAAAGCCCTTGATCATGTCTATCCAATGGTGCTAAACTTGTTTAGATTGAGCAAGTATTTGAGGTCGAATTGACCAGTTGTAACTTGTGATTTTTTCTGTGCACAAAATCCCTTAGGGAGGCTTGTTGAGTTAGCTTCGGAGCACAGCCGCCTACTTGTCATTTTCGTTATCAAGAAGAATGGAAGCCGCCCTAAAACTTTGAAATTCGGATGCAGTGACATGCCAGGATGACTCAGGTACAAACCGCGTCTCTCTAGCATTTTTAGTTCCAGAATGATTCAAGAGCATAGCTGACAGTTTTTATAAGTCCGGGCTTTTTTTTCAATGAATATATTTTTTCCCATTAATCACCACGCGCCGTGTTAATCATGCATTAAATTCCCCGAATTTTGGGGTGTGTGTCGGGTCCACTCCCTGACCTCTAGCCTCGCTTTGAAAATCCCCACAACATTAAGTTTGATACGAGAGGAAAGCCCTTGATCATGTCTATCCAATGGTGCTAAACTTGTTTAGATTGAGCAAGTATTTGAGGTCGAATTGACCAGTTGTAACTTGTGATTTTTTCTGTGCACAAAATCCCTTAGGGAGGCTTGTTGAGTTAGCTTCGGAGCACAGCCGCCTACTTGTCATTTTCGTTATCAAGAAGTATGGAAGCCGCCCTAAAACTTTGAAATTCGGATGCAGTGACATGCCAGGATGACTCAGGTACAAACCGCGTCTCTCTAGCATTTTTAGTTCCAGAATGATTCAAGAGCATAGCTGACAGTTTTTATAAGTCCGGGCTTTTTTTTTCAATGAATATATTTTTTCCCATTAATCACCACGCGCCGTGTTAATCATGCATTAAATTCCCCGAATTTTGGGGTGTGTGTCGGGTCCACTCCCTGACCTCTAGCCTCGCTTTGAAAATCCCCACAACATTAAGTTTGATACGAGAGGAAAGCCCTTGATCATGTCTATCCAATGGTGCTAAACTTGTTTAGATTGAGCAAGTATTTGAGGTCGAACTGACCAGTTGTAACTTGTGATTTTTTCTGTGCACAAAATCCCTTAGGGAGGCTTGTTGAGTTAGCTTCGGAGCACAGCCGCCTACTTGTCATTTTCGTTATCAAGAAGTATGGAAGCCGCCCTAAAACTTTGAAATTCGGATGCAGTGACATGCCAGGATGACTCAGGTACAAACCGCGTCTCTCTAGCATTTTTAGTTCCAGAATGATTCAAGAGCATAGCTGACAGTTTTTATAAGTCCGGGCTTTTTTTTCAATGAATATATTTTTTCCCATTAATCACCACGCGCCGTGTTAATCATGCATTAAATTCCCCGAATTTTGGGGTGTGTGTCGGGTCCACTCCCTGACCTCTAGCCTCGCTTTGAAAATCCCCACAACATTAAGTTTGATACGAGAGGAAAGCCCTTGATCATGTCTATCCAATGGTGCTAAACTTGTTTAGATTGAGCAAGTATTTGAGGTCGAATTGACCAGTTGTAACTTGTGATTTTTTCTGTGCACAAAATCCCTTAGGGAGGCTTGTTGAGTTAGCTTCGGAGCACAGCCGCCTACTTGTCATTTTCGTTATCAAGAAGAATGGAAGCCGCCCTAAAACTTTGAAATTCGGATGCAGTGACATGCCAGGATGACTCAGGTACAAACCGCGTCTCTCTAGCATTTTTAGTTCCAGAATGATTCAAGAGCATAGCTGACAGTTTTTATAAGTCCGGGCTTTTTTTTCAATGAATATATTTTTTCCCATTAATCACCACGCGCCGTGTTAATCATGCATTAAATTCCCCGAATTTTGGGGTGTGTGTCGGGTCCACTCCCTGACCTCTAGCCTCGCTTTGAAAATCCCCACAACATTAAGTTTGATACGAGAGGAAAGCCCTTGATCATGTCTATCCAATGGTGCTAAACTTGTTTAGATTGAGCAAGTATTTGAGGTCGAATTGACCAGTTGTAACTTGTGATTTTTTCTGTGCACAAAATCCCTTAGGGAGGCTTGTTGAGTTAGCTTCGGAGCACAGCCGCCTACTTGTCATTTTCGTTATCAAGAAGTATGGAAGCCGCCCTAAAACTTTGAAATTCGGATGCAGTGACATGCCAGGATGACTCAGGTACAAACCGCGTCTCTCTAGCATTTTTAGTTCCAGAATGATTCAAGAGCATAGCTGACAGTTTTTATAAGTCCGGGCTTTTTTTTCAATGAATATATTTTTTCCCATTAATCACCACGCGCCGTGTTAATCATGCATTAAATTCCCCGAATTTTGGGGTGTGTGTCGGGTCCACTCCCTGACCTCTAGCCTCGCTTTGAAAATCCCCACAACATTAAGTTTGATACGAGAGGAAAGCCCTTGATCATGTCTATCCAATGGTGCTAAACTTGTTTAGATTGAGCAAGTATTTGAGGTCGAACTTGACCAGTTGTAACTTGTGATTTTTTCTGTGCACAAAATCCCTTAGGGAGGCTTGTTGAGTTAGCTTCGGAGCACAGCCGCCTACTTGTCATTTTCGTTATCAAGAAGTATGGAAGCCGCCCTAAAACTTTGAAATTCGGATGCAGTGACATGCCAGGATGACTCAGGTACAAACCGCGTCTCTCTAGCATTTTTAGTTCCAGAATGATTCAAGAGCATAGCTGACAGTTTTTATAAGTCCGGGCTTTTTTTTCAATGAATATATTTTTTCCCATTAATCACCACGCGCCGTGTTAATCATGCATTAAATTCCCCGAATTTTGGGGTGTGTGTCGGGTCCACTCCCTGACCTCTAGCCTCGCTTTGAAAATCCCCACAACATTAAGTTTGATACGAAAGGAAAGCCCTTGATCATGTCTATCCAATGGTGCTAAACTTGTTTAGATTGAGCAAGTATTTGAGGTCGAATTGACCAGTTGTAACTTGTGATTTTTTCTGTGCACAAAATCCCTTAGGGAGGCTTGTTGAGTTAGCTTCGGAGCACAGCCGCCTACTTGTCATTTTCGTTATCAAGAAGTATGGAAGCCGCCCTAAAACTTTGAAATTCGGATGCAGTGACATGCCAGGATGACTCAGGTACAAACCGCGTCTCTCTAGCATTTTTAGTTCCAGAATGATTCAAGAGCATAGCTGACAGTTTTTATAAGTCCGGGCTTTTTTTTTCAATGAATATATTTTTTCCCATTAATCACCACGCGCCGTGTTAATCATGCATTAAATTCCACGAATTTTGGGGTGTGCGTCGGGTCCACTCCCTGACCTCTAGCCTCGCTTTGAAAATCCCCACAACATTAAGTTTGATACGAGAGGAAAGCCCTTGATCATGTCTATCCAATGGTGCTAAGCTTGTTTAGATTGAGCAAGTATTTTAGGGTCGAACTGACCAGTTGTAACTTGTGATTGTTTCTGTGCACAAAATCCCTTAGGGAGGCTTGTTGAGTTAGCTTCGGAGCACAGCCGCCTACTTGTCATTTTCGTTATCAAGAAGTATGGAAGCCGCCCTAAAACTTTGAAATTCGGATGCAGTGACATGCCAGGATGACTCAGGTACAAACCGCGTCTCTCTAGCATTTTTAGTTCCAGAATGATTCAAGAGCATAGCTGACAGTTTTTATAAGTCCGGGCTTTTTTTTCAATGAATATATTTTTTCCCATTAATCACCACGCGCCGTGTTAATCATGCATTAAATTCCCCGAATTTTGGGGTGTGTGTCGGGTCCACTCCCTGACCTCTAGCCTCGCTTTGAAAATCCCCACAACATTAAGTTTGATACGAGAGGAAAGCCCTTGATCATGTCTATCCAATGGTGCTAAACTTGTTTAGATTGAGCAAGTATTTGAGGTCGAATTGACCAGTTGTAACTTGTGATTTTTTCTGTGCACAAAATCCCATAGGGAGGCTTGTTGAGTTAGCTTCGGAGCACAGCCGCCTACTTGTCATTTTCGTTATCAAGAAGTATGGAAGCCGCCCTAAAACTTTGAAATTCGGATGCAGTGACATGCCAGGATGACTCAGGTACAAACCGCGTCTCTCTAGCATTTTTAGTTCCAGAATGATTCAAGAGCATAGCTGACAGTTTTTATAAGTCCGGGCTTTTTTTTCAATGAATATATTTTTTCCCATTAATCACCACGCGCCGTGTTAATCATGCATTAAATTCCCCGAATTTTGGGGTGTGTGTCGGGTCCACTCCCTGACCTCTAGCCTCGCTTTGAAAATCCCCACAACATTAAGTTTGATACGAGAGGAAAGCCCTTGATCATGTCTATCCAATGGTGCTAAACTTGTTTAGATTGAGCAAGTATTTGAGGTCGAATTGACCAGTTGTAACTTGTGATTTTTTCTGTGCACAAAATCCCTTAGGGAGGCTTGTTGAGTTAGCTTCGGAGCACAGCCGCCTACTTGTCATTTTCGTTATCAAGAAGAATGGAAGCCGCCCTAAAACTTTGAAATTCGGATGCAGTGACATGCCAGGATGACTCAGGTACAAACCGCGTCTCTCTAGCATTTTTAGTTCCAGAATGATTCAAGAGCATAGCTGACAGTTTTTATAAGTCCGGGCTTTTTTTTCAATGAATATATTTTTTCCCATTAATCACCACGCGCCGTGTTAATCATGCATTAAATTCCCCGAATTTTGGGGTGTGTGTCGGGTCCACTCCCTGACCTCTAGCCTCGCTTTGAAAATCCCCACAACATTAAGTTTGATACGAGAGGAAAGCCCTTGATCATGTCTATCCAATGGTGCTAAACTTGTTTAGATTGAGCAAGTATTTGAGGTCGAATTGACCAGTTGTAACTTGTGATTTTTTCTGTGCACAAAATCCCTTAGGGAGGCTTGTTGAGTTAGCTTCGGAGCACAGCCGCCTACTTGTCATTTTCGTTATCAAGAAGAATGGAAGCCGCCCTAAAACTTTGAAATTCGGATGCAGTGACATGCCAGGATGACTCAGGTACAAACCGCGTCTCTCTAGCATTTTTAGTTCCAGAATGATTCAAGAGCATAGCTGACAGTTTTTATAAGTCCGGGCTTTTTTTTTCAATGAATATATTTTTTCCCATTAATCACCACGCGCCGTGTTAATCATGCATTAAATTCCCCGAATTTTGGGGTGTGTGTCGGGTCCACTCCCTGACCTCTAGCCTCGCTTTGAAAATCCCCACAACATTAAGTTTGATACGAGAGGAAAGCCCTTGATCATGTCTATCCAATGGTGCTAAACTTGTTTAGATTGAGCAAGTATTTGAGGTCGAATTGACCAGTTGTAACTTGTGATTTTTTCTGTGCACAAAATCCCTTAGGGAGGCTTGTTGAGTTAGCTTCGGAGCACAGCCGCCTACTTGTCATTTTCGTTATCAAGAAGTATGGAAGCCGCCCTAAAACTTTGAAATTCGGATGCAGTGACATGCCAGGATGACTCAGGTACAAACCGCGTCTCTCTAGCATTTTTAGTTCCAGAATGATTCAAGAGCATAGCTGACAGTTTTTATAAGTCCGGGCTTTTTTTTCAATGAATATATTTTTTCCCATTAATCACCACGCGCCGTGTTAATCATGCATTAAATTCCCCGAATTTTGGGGTGTGTGTCGGGTCCACTCCCTGACCTCTAGCCTCGCTTTGAAAATCCCCACAACATTAAGTTTGATACGAGAGGAAAGCCCTTGATCATGTCTATCCAATGGTGCTAAACTTGTTTAGATTGAGCAAGTATTTGGGGTCGAACTGACCAGTTGTAACTTGTGATTTTTTCTGTGCACAAAATCCCTTAGGGAGGCTTGTTGAGTTAGCTTCGGAGCACAGCCGCCTACTTGTCATTTTCGTTATCAAGAAGTATGGAAGCCGCCCTAAAACTTTGAAATTCGGATGCAGTGACATGCCAGGATGACTCAGGTACAAACCGCGTCTCTCTAGCATTTTTAGTTCCAGAATGATTCAAGAGCATAGCTGACAGTTTTTATAAGTCCGGGCTTTTTTTTCAATGAATATATTTTTTCCCATTAATCACCACGCGCCGTGTTAATCATGCATTAAATTCCCCGAATTTTGGGGTGTGTGTCGGGTCCACTCCCTGACCTCTAGCCTCGCTTTGAAAATCCCCACAACATTAAGTTTGATACGAGAGGAAAGCCCTTGATCATGTCTATCCAATGGTGCTAAACTTGTTTAGATTGAGCAAGTATTTGAGGTCGAATTGACCAGTTGTAACTTGTGATTTTTTCTGTGCACAAAATCCCATAGGGAGGCTTGTTGAGTTAGCTTCGGAGCACAGCCGCCTACTTGCCATTTTCGT
This sequence comes from Asterias rubens, assembly GCF_902459465.1. Taxonomy (NCBI): domain Eukaryota; kingdom Metazoa; phylum Echinodermata; class Asteroidea; order Forcipulatida; family Asteriidae; genus Asterias; species Asterias rubens. The sequence continues at coordinate 16,726,532 of NC_047064.1, read as the reverse complement.
TATCAAGAAGTATGGAAGCCGCTCTAAAATTTTGAAATTCGGATGCAGTGACATGCCAGCATGACTCAGGTACAAACCGCGTCTCTCTAGCATTTTTAGTTCCAGAATGATTCAAGAGCATAGCTGACAGTTTTTATAAGTCCGGGCTTTATTTTTCAATGAATATATTATGACCATTAATCACCACGCGCCGTGTTAATCATGCATTAAATTCCCCGAATTTTGGGGTGTGTGTCGGGTCCACTCCCTGACCTCTAGCCTCGCTTTGAAAATCCCCACAACATTAAGTTTGATACGAGAGGAAAGCCCTTGATCATGTCTATCCAATGGTGCTAAACTTGTTTAGATTGAGCAAGTATTTGAGGTCGAATTGACCAGTTGTAACTTGTGATTTTTTCTGTGCACAAAATCCCTTAGGGAGGCTTGTTGAGTTAGCTTCGGAGCACAGCCGCCTACTTGTCATTTTCGTTATCAAGAAGTATGGAAGCCGCCCTAAAACTTTGAAATTCGGATGCAGTGACATGCCAGGATGACTCAGGTACAAACCGCGTCTCTCTAGCATTTTTAGTTCCAGAATGATTCAAGAGCATAGCTGACAGTTTTATAAGTCCGGGCTTTTTTTTTCAATGAATATATTTTTTCCCATTTATCACCACGCGCCGTGTAAACCATGCATTAAATTCCCCGAATTTGGGGGTGTGTGTCGGGTCCACTCCCTGACCTCTAGCCTCGCTTTACAAATCCCCACAACACTAAGTTTGATACGAGAGGAAAGCCCTTGATCATGTCTATCCAATGGTGCTAAACTTGTTTAGATTGAGCAAGTATTTGAGGTCGAACTGACCAGTTGTAACTTGTGATTTTTTCTGTGCACAAAATCCCATAGGGAGGCTTGTTGAGTTAGCTTCGGAGCACAGCCGCCTACTTGTCATTTTCGTTATCAAGAAGTATGGAAGCCGCCCTAAAACTTTGAAATTCGGATGCAGGGACATGCCAGGATGATTCAGGTACAAACCGCGTCTCTCTAGCTATTTTGGTTCCAGAATGATTCAAGAGCATAGCTGACGGTTTTTATAAGTCCGGGCTTTTTTTTTCAATGAATATATTTTTTTTCCCATTTATCACCACGCGCCGTGTAAACCATGCATTAAATTCCCCGAATTTGGGGGTGTGTGTCGGGTCCACTCCCTGACCTCTAGCCTCGCTTTACAAATCCCCACAACATTAAGTTTGATACGAGAGGAAAGCCCTTGATCATGTCTATCCAATGGTGCTAAACTTGTTTAGATTGAGCAAGTATTTGGGGTCGAACTGACCAGTTGTAACTTGTGATTTTTTCTGTGCACAAAATCCATTAGGGAGGCTTGTTGAGTTAGCTTCGGAGCACAGCCGCCTACTTGTCATTTTCGTTATCAAGAAGAATGGAAGCCGCCCTAAAACTTTGAAATTCGGATGCAGTGACATGCCAGGATGACTCAGGTACAAACCGCGTCTCTCTAGCATTTTTAGTTCCAGAATGATTCAAGAGCATAGCTGAGAGTTTTTATAAGTCCGGGCTTTTTTTTCAATGAATATATTTTTTCCCATTAATCACCACGCGCCGTGTTAATCATGCATTAAATTCCCCGAATTTTGGGGTGTGTGTCGGGTCCACTCCCTGACCTCTAGCCTCGCTTTGAAAATCCCCACAACATTTAGTTTGATACGAGAGGAAAGCCCTTGATCATGTCTATCCAATGGTGCTAAACTTGTTTAGATTGAGCAAGTATTTGAGGTCGGATTGACCAGTTGTAACTTGTGATGTTTTCTGTACACAAAATCCCTTAGGGAGGCTTGTTGAGTTAGCTTCGGAGCACAGCCGCCTACTTGTCATTTTCGTTATCAAGAAGAATGGAAGCCGCCCTAAAACTTTGAAATTCGAATGCAGTGACATGCCAGCATGACTCAGGTACAAACCGCGTCTCTCTAGCATTTTTAGTTCCAGAATGATTCAAGAGCATAGCTGACAGTTTTTATAAGTCCGGGCTTTTTTTTCAATGAATATAATTTTTCCCATTAATCACCACGCGCCGTGTTAATCATGCATTAAATTCACCGAATTTTTGGGTGTGTGTCGGGTCCACTCCCTGACCTCTAGCCTCGCTTTGAAAATCCCCACAACATTACGTTAGATACGAGAGGAAAGCCCTTGATCATGTCTATCCAATGGTGCTAAACTTGTTTAGATTGAGCAAGTATTTGAGGTCGAATTGACCAGTTGTAACTTGTGATTTTTTCTGTGCACAAAATCCCTTAGGGAGGCTTGTTGAGTTAGCTTCGGAGCACAGCCGCCTACTTGCCATTTTCGTTATCAAGAAGTATGGAAGCCGCTCTAAAATTTTGAAATTCGGATGCAGTGACATGCCAGGATGACTCAGGTACAAACCGCGTCTCTCTAGCATTTTTAGTTCCAGAATGATTCAAGAGCATAGCTGACAGTTTTTATAAGTCCGGGCTTTTTTTTCAATGAATATATTTTTTCCCATTAATCACCACGCGCCGTGTTAATCATGCATTAAATTCCCCGAATTTTGGGGTGTGTGTCGGGTCCACTCCCTGACCTCTAGCCTCGCTTTGAAAATCCCCACAACATTAAGTTTGATACGAGAGGAAAGCCCTTGATCATGTCTATCCAATGGTGCTAAACTTGTTTAGATTGAGCAAGTATTTGAGGTCGAATTGGCCAGTTGTAACTTGTGATTTTTTCTGTGCACAAAATCCCTTAGGGAGGCTTGTTGAGTTAGCTTCGGAGCACAGCCGCCTACTTGTCATTTTCGTTATCAAGAAGAATGGAAGCCGCCCTAAAACTTTAAAATTCGGATGCAGTGACATGCCAGGATGACTCAGGTACAAACCGCGTCTCTCTAGCATTTTTAGTTCCAGAATGATTCAAGAGCATAGCTGACAGTTTTTATAAGTCCGGGCTTTTTTTTCAATGAATATATTATGACTATTAATCACCACGCGCCGTGTTAATCATGCATTAAATTCCCCGAATTTTGGGGTGTGTGTCGGGTCCACTCCCTGACCTCTAGCCTCGCTTTGAAAATCCCCACAACATTAAGTTTGATACGAGAGGAAAGCCCTTGATCATGTCTATCCAATGGTGCTAAACTTGTTTAGATTGAACAAGTATTTGAGGTCGAATTGACCAGTTGTAACTTGTGATTTTTTCTGTGCACAAAATCCCTTAGGGAGGCTTGTTGAGTTAGCTTCGGAGCACAGCCGCCTACTTGTCATTTTCGTTATCAAGAAGAATGGAAGCCGCCCTAAACTTTGAAATTCGGATGCAGTGACATGCCAGGATGACTCAGGTACAAACCGCGTCTCTCTAGCATTTTTAGTTCCAGAATGATTCAAGAGCATAGCTGACAGTTTTTATAAGTCCGGGCTTTTTTTTCAATGAATATATTTTTTTCCCATTAATCACCACGCGCCGTGTAAATCATGCATTAAATTCCCCGAATTTTGGGGTGTGTGTCGGGTCCACTCCCTGACCTCTAGCCTCGCTTTGAAAATCCCCACAACATTAAGTTTGATACGAGAGGAAAGCCCTTGATCATGGCTATCTAATGGTGCTAAACTTGTTTAAATTGAGCAAGTATTTGAGGTCGAATTGACCAGTTGTAACTTGTTATTTTTTCTGTGCACAAAATCCCATAGGGAGGCTTGTTGAGTTAGCTTCGGAGCACAGCCGCCTACTTGTCATTTTCGTTATCAAGAAGTATGGAAGCCGCTCTAAAACTTTGAAATTCGGATGCAGTGACATGCCAGGATGACTCAGGTACAAACCGCGTCTCTCTAGCATTTTTAGTTCCAGAATTATTCAAGAGCATAGCTGACAGTTTTTATAAGTCCGGGCTTTTTTTTCAATGAATATATTTTTTCCCATTAATCACCACGCGCCGTGTAAACCATGCATTAAATTCCCCGAATTTTGGGGTGTGTGTCGGGTCCACTCCCTGACCTCTAGCCTCGCTTTGAAATCCCCACAACACTAAGTTTGATACGAGAGGAAAGCCCTTGATCATGGCTATCCAATGGTGCTAAACTTGTTTAGATTGAGCAAGTATTTGGGGTCGAGTTGACCAGTTGTAACTTGTGATTTGTTCTGTGCACAAAAATCCCATTAGGATGCTTGTTGAGTTAGCTTCGGAGCACAGCCGCCTACTTGTCATTTTCGTTATCAAGAAGTATGGAAGCCGCTCTAAAACTTTAAATTCGGATGCAGTGACATGCCAGAATGACTCAGGTACAAACCGCGTCTCTCTAGCATTTTTAGTTCCAGAATGATTCAAGAGCATAGCTGACAGTTTTTATAAGTCCGGGCTTTTTTTTCAATGAATATATTTGTTTTCCCATTAATCACCACGCACCGTGTAAATCATGCATTAAATTCCCCAAATTTTGGGGTGTGTGTCGGGTCCACTCCCTGACCTCTAGCCTCGCTTTGAAAATCCCCACAACACTAAGTTTGATACGAGAGGAAAGCCCTTGATCATGTCTATCCAATGGTGCTAAACTTGTTTAGATTGAGCAAGTATTTGGGGTCGAACTGACCAGTTGTAACTTGTGATTTTCTCTGTGCACAAAAATCCCTTAGGGAGGCTTATTGAGTTTGCTTCGGAGCACATCCGTCTACTTGTCATTTTCGTTATCAAGAAGTCCGGAAGCCGCCCTAAAACTTTGAAACTCGGATGCAGGGACATGCCAGGATGACTCAGATACAAACCGCGTCTCTCTAGCATTTTTAGTTCCAGAATGATTCAAGAGATAGCTGACACTTTTTATAAGTCCGGGCTTTTTTTTTCAATGAATAAATTTTTTCCCCATTTATCACCACGCGCCGTGTAAATCATGCATTAATCGCCCCGAATTTACGGGTGTGTGTCGGGTCCACTCCCTGACCTCTAGCCTCGCTTTGAAAATCTCCACAACACTAAGTTTGATACGAGAGGAAAGCCCTTGATCATGTCTATCCAATGGTGCTAAACTTGTTTAGATTGAGCAAGTATTTGAGGTCGAATTGACCACTTGTAACTTGTGATTTTTTCTGTGCACAAAATCCCATAGGGAGGCTTATTGAGTTAGCTTCGGAGCACAGCCGCCTACTTGTCATTTTCGTTATCAAGAAGTATGGAAGCCGCCCTAAAACTTTGAAATTCGGATGCAGTGACATGCCAGGATGACTCAGGTACAAACCGCGTCTATTTAGCTTTTTTAGTTCCAGAATGATTCAGGAGCATAGTTGACAGTTTTTATAAGTCCGGGTTTTTTTTTCAATGAATATATTTTTTCCCCATTTATCACCACGCATTAAATTCCCCAAATTTTGGGGTGTGTGTCGGGTCCACTCCCTGGCCTCTAGCGTCGCTTTGAAAATCACCATAGCCATCACCATTTTTGTACGAGAGGAAAGCCCTTGAAATTGTCCATCCAATGGTGCTAAACTTGTTTAGATTGAGCAATGATTCCGGGTCGAATTGACCCGTTGTACTTTTGATTTTCTCTGAGCACAAAAATCCCGTAGGGAGGCTTGTTGAGTTCGTTTCGGAGCACAGCCGCCTACTTTTAATTTTCAGTATCAAGAAGTCTGGAAGCCGCTCTAAAAATTTGAAATTTCAATATAAGGACATGCCAGGATGACGCAGGTACAAACTGCGTCTCTCTATCGTTTTTAGTTCCAAAATGATTCAAAAGCATAGCTGAAAGTGTTTATAAGTCCGGGCTTTTTTTTTCAACGCATATATTTGTTTTCTCCAATAATCACCACATGCCGTGTGTATCATGCATTAAATGTCCCAAATTTATGGGGTGTGTCGGGTCTACTCCCTGGGCTCTAGCGTCGATTTGAAAATCCCTTAGTGGAGGTTGTTGAAATTGCATCTCTCTAGCATTTTTTGTTCCAGAGTATTTCCGGAGCGTTGCTGAGAGTTTTTCATTGTCCGGGCCTATTTTTTAATGACTATTATTTTTGGTTGGAATCCTGCCTGCGCCGTGTATTTGTACACGTTGTATACACGCACAGTGTACGTCAATTTCTAATGGGTGCTTGCTCACGCCGTCGCATCTGGCCCCGCCTTAAAAATCGTCAGAGCATTAAGTTTTGTACGAGAGGAAAGCCCTTGAACATGGCAATCCTGTGGTGGTAAAATTTTGAAGATTGAGCATGATACTGGGATCGAAATTACCCGTTGAACATTTTGTTTTTCTCTCCGACAGCTCTGTGCACAAAACTCCCATAGTGGAGGTTGTTGAAATCGTTTATGAGCAACCCCGCCTACTTTAGCTTTTTTCTATCAAGAAGTGTGCAAGTCGCCTTAAACCTTTACAAAATGGATGCAGGGACATGTCAGGATGACAAAGGTACAAATTGCATCTCTCAAGCATTTTTTGTTCCAGAGGTATTCCAGAGCGTTGCTGAAAGTTTTTAATTGTCCGGGCCTTTTTTTTGAGTGGCTATTATTTTTGGTTGGATTCCTGACTGCGCCGTGTGTTTGTATACATTGTATACACGCACAGCGACGTCAATTTCTAATGGGTGCCTGATCACTCCGTCGCATCTAGCCCCGCCTTAAAAATAGTCAGTGCATTAAATTTGTGTACGCAAGGAAAGCCCTTGAACATGGCAATCCGGTGGTGGTAAAATTTTGAAAATTGAGCATGATACTGGGATCGAAAATACCCGTTTGCATTTTGGTTTTTCTCTCCGACAGCTCTGCACAAAACTCCCATTGTGGAGGTTGTTGAAATCGTTTCTGAGCAACCCCGCCTACTTGAGCTTTTTTGTATCAAGAAGTGTGCAAGTCGCCCTAAACCTTTAAGAAATGGATGCAGGGACATGACAGGATGACAAAGGTACAAACTGCATCTCTCTAGCATTTTTAGTTCCAGAGTTATTCCAGGGCATTGCTGAAAGTTTTTAATTGTCCGGGCCTATTTTTGAGTGACTATTATTTTTGGTTGGATTCCTGACTGCGCCGTGTGCTTACATTGTATACACGCATAGTGTAGGTCAATTTTTAAGGGGTGCCTGCTCACTCCGTCGCGTCTAGCCCCGCCTTTAAAATCGTCATAGCATTAAGTTTTATACGAGAGGAAAGCCCTTGAAAATGACAATCCGGTGGTGGTAAAATTTTGAAGATTGAGCATGATGCTGGGATCGAAAATCCCCCCTATATTTTTTTTTTCTCTCCGACAGCTCTGTGCACAAAACTCCCATAGGTGATCTTGATTGTCGTTGTCACAATCGTCATCAAATCAAAATGGTAAGTTTTTACAATTAACTTTAACAAATTCAAGCACAATTTAAAAGTAACTCACAATCACTGTTGGATATTATGCTATTTATAAAATTTTATTCTCTCTTATCTATCTTCTGTATTTTGTGTCAGTGTGTCATGATGTTCGTCTGTCCTTTTGTTTGCGTGTCTGTCTGTTTTATGTTTGTTGTTTATGTCTTGCTGTTCTCTAAAAATCTGCAGATAAAACAGCCGGCCCATACTCTTTCTTCTTACTCATAATTATATGGAAACAAATCATTTATGAAAACAAAATATGTATCTGGATTAAATTGAGTTAAAATGATGCCACGCACTTATAGTATAAGTGCAGTGCAGTCTGAAAGTCCAAGAAAGTCAAAGAAACATGCCTTTAGAATTGTACTGGAAAAGGGTGACTGAAACGCATTTTTTCACATTTTGCTTTACGAATCATGGGTCCAGAACCATACCAAGTCAATATTACCTTCAAGCAATTTTGTATCATTTTCCCTTTTTACGCAGGCGCAACTTGACCATGTCTGTCAAACCAGACAAGACTCGACATGACGTCATCCAAACCTGCATGGTCAGCTCTTACCCGGATGTTCACAATCCAATCTTCAGTACACCCAACCATCAGCCAGACGTTGTTTACATAGACACGCAAGACAGGATGGTAAGCGATGTTGAAGATGTGTTCAGTTATCAGCAAAATATGCTAACCGTTGTACCACTTGACAATTGAAATGCCAGTACGCCAATGTGAGAGCAATGATATAACGCTGTTACTATAACGCTATTTCCCTAATGGAGTCAACATAGTCTCGTTCGAAAGACTACATATACAACGAACTGTGTTTAAGTTGTTTTCATACTCAAGTTTGAAAATGTGAATGAACAGCAAATATGCATCGATAGTGCCCAAGAACGTCAAAAATACAAAGTGCTGTTGATCCAGTGCAAATGAAAATCTACAATTCTAAAAACGATATCCGTCTTTCTATTACGTAAATATATAAACACCGTTGTGTCGTCTAGTAGCAAAAATTATTCTGAGCGGATTTATAATACCTGAACAAAAGAACAATTATACGAGACACAACTACAATAAACTAAGAACAGCTGGTTGCCCATTATACAAAAATGATCAAAATTATTCAATGAAACGGCAATTTGAAATCTTAAAATATTTGTCAGTTGTCTTAATACAGCAACATGATAAGAATACAAGGTAATTAATGTAAACAAAATATACAGTAACACTGTACGTATAGATGTTTAAAATTCAGTAGTATGTTGCTTTATTATGGTTTATGTTCAATTATTGGCAAATATAGTCGTATAGTTTTTATAGTAGATATATACATATAGAGTATTTTTCCTTTTAATTCTCGTTATTAAATTTGCATATTATTTACAAATATCAACTTTCGAAATGATATTTGATACCTTTCTTTTTTTACATTACAGTTACGAAACGTCGGAATCATTATGTGATACTTCGGTTGTTTTACATGATTTTATATACAGTGGATAGCTATAAAGTTTTTTGGAAGAGTTCGATGATTTCAATCCTATATAAATTTACCCATAACACAATAATACTATCCTGTGAAATCTAAGTTAATATCAAAATATGGTAGCGTCACTGAGATATCGACAAAAAAACCGTTGTGGTTATATGCAAGAAGAATAATCGGAAATTGGAATTCACAATCTGGCAGAAAAAAATTCTCAATTTTCTTTACACTGAAATGAAATGGTTCATACTACCGATAGCTTTACTGTATGTCTTACCGAGTTGTTTTGCCATGAATTTTAAAAGTGATTGCCAAACGTACACCTTCCGTTTTACCAAAGTATATGAATCTTACAATTAATAACTGTGACATTGTACAGACGATGTGACCTCTGACATCACTCGAAAACCAGAACATGATTCGCGCGCATACCGTCGGGCAAAACCTTGGTGTTTCGGCAGCCAGCTAGAAAGTGTATGCAATCTTACCATGACCACGCGTCTTTTTGCCCGGCGACACATGACGTATACAGTGTTTTTTTTTCAACAGAGGGCGGTTTGAATGTAAACATAGGTCACATTCAGCACAATCGGTCGGTCGGGGCGTGAAAGAGCTGTTCTAGGTGTATACGCAACGCAGAGATTTGTAAGCCTACCTGAGTTGTTATCGTTCCCGTTAACGATAACGTTCATAGGCAGACAGTACAAAGATCGGATACTGTTTAAGTCCTTCACCCTAAAAATATGAAATTTTGAGACAGTGTTAAAAAAGTGTTCCCACTTGACATCTAGATATCAGAAATCATTCACCAAGTCATTGCCAGTTTTGTGGCCGTTTTACTTTCATTGGGCACAAATTATTAAACTATCAAATATTTCAGGATTTTGTTATCTCAAACCCTTTTGTACACTGACGATGGATCGGTGGCAGTAGAGTTATAATCGTGTTGTACTTAAACATAACTACAAGTTTATTGTGATATGCACGTTTCTGTACAAAATGCACACATCATTAAGTGTTTCTGTAACAGGGGTGGGTTTCACAAAGAGTTAAGACTGGACTCGTCTCGAGTTACAGGACGAGTCTCGTCCTAACTTAGGACTAGCCTTAAGTTTTATATAATTCCTAAATCGTTCTAGAACTAGTCCTAAAGTTAATACTATCGTTATGAAATCGACTCCCCTTATCTAATTATCGAGCTGCATGAGTTACTAACTTAGAACTCCCTTTAATTTTTGTATAATGTCTAAAAAGTGTTTGTGTAATAAGTTAGGACTATCTTATGTTGTGTATGTAATATCAAGCTGCATGAGTTACTCGTCATAAATAGTCGTAAGCATGGATGTAGAAATTTACCCCCATTTATCTTAAGTTCTATTATCAAGCTAGTTGCATGGTAATTTAGTTCACGAATAAATACGGATTTTCGACGCCCGAAGCCTCTCCTGACAATGCGGGGATCTCGTCATAGATGTTACTCGCCCGTGCCTCGCCCCCCGTGGCACCAAGACAAAACTCGGGTTCGGTGCTAGCCTCGCCCCTGTCACCACCGTAACCCTCATCGGGCTGCTGTTTGTCGAAGCAGCTCGGTATGTATGCGGGGTTGATCGACGCTGTCATGTGTGGGTACGATGCTGTGTCTGCTGTTAGAGTAGTGAAGTCGTTGATGCGTGTGCTGTACATTGCATCTGGCGGATTAAGGCTTGGTAGACCGGCCGACTGGCGTGGTGTCCTAAAAGGATTTTTTCCAAAACTGGTGGTGCTGTGATGAAAGAAATGTTATTAGAATTCTTAAATAAATAGTGTTTGGTTTGTTTATACAACTCTAACAATGATTCTTTAACTTAAGTGACCATCTAAAGCAGCAGTTATGGTCTACTATGTGACAGATGCACCCTGAAACCATTCCTCTACCTATGGCTATGTCTTGGTTTCGAGACCTTTGCATGGACACTTCCAACATTAGGCGAGCTGTCCTTGGTTTGATTTCCAGTTTGCAGTCGTCAGCACTGATCTCATAGAGATCAGTGGTCGTCAGCCGCGCCACATTAAACTAAAAAAAACGAAGAACACGCCCTCTGTCGGGTTGTCACGAGTATTAAAAGATAGTTACGTGAATAAAATAGTGACATCATGGACCTAGACCACTGATCTCTGATATTGGGTGCGTTCGATTAGCTTCCTTTGGTCGACCCCGCGGTGCTCACTCGGGCGAGCCCCAGACAAGAGCTAAACGAACGATCACTCACCGCTCTCGTAGTGACGTCATGCACCTGGGCCCGCCCCAAAGTGACCCACTTCACAAGCAGGGCACAAGGGGCTGACCCGGGTGAGCCCCTGGAATGACGTCAAAGCTATTCGAACGCACCGGGGGCAGACCGGGGTCGACTCAGGGAAGCTAAACGAACGTACACCGAGAGATCAGTGACTAGACTAATAGGTGACAAATACTCACTGTCCTCTGCGCCATGCAATGAATCCACCGACGACGACTATTCCAATAACAGCGGCAACTATCAGAAACACATACCAATTCGACTTCGTCTCTGGATTCTAAAAGGAAAAAGAGCGATCGATAATTAAAGGGAATGTATACGTTTGATAACTACTTAAAAGAGAGGACAACTTATTTGGTTAGAAGTACGGAATTAGAGTATACATGTATTAAACAGTTCAAAACAGTTGAGAATCATGTATATTTTACGAAAAATGCAGATTAAAATCCCAGTCTTACCCCTTTCCAGGTCAGTCTCACTATGAAATGAGTTGGGCCCCACGGAACAAGGAAACCGGGTCAAGTCTTTGTTAGGGTGTGCTTACCATGCCATTGAGCGGTTCAGATTCTCCATTGAAAACTGAATACCCAAGGTCTGCATCCTTCGTCGGGGCATTTCCGAGCAAGGCGTGTATGTAATCTTTGGTGAGATAGCCAGACTCTGTCCACGCGATGAAAGTGACTTTTGTCAGAGCACCACTGTCGGGAAATAAAAAAAAGGGACTTAGAACTGTTTTGGCTGAGCGGTTAAGGGCATCCGGGACTCAAGGTCTTTTGGTCAAGTTGTTATGGTGTGGGTTCTAATCCTGGTCATGACACTTGTGTCCTTGAGATATAATTTTTTACATAATTGCTTCCCACCCAGCTGTATAAAATGGGTTCATGTGGATTAGGTTGATTTTGTATGGGGATCACGGCAGCCGAGGGCCCGTAAAACACCTCCGGGGAGCTGAGAAATATCACTGGGATGTTGTTGGTCCAAATATCCAGGGTACTTATGCAAAACTACTGGGCACTGTTGTTAAGTTATATTGTAAACGAACTATATACTGTGTTTTGGAAAATAAACCGTGCATGTCTTGCGCGTATTTGACAATTTTGAAACCACTTCTGGGCTCGATTTTACAGAGCAATAAAGTTCATTGTAAGACAATTGTCAGTATTGCCATAGTAATTTGTATTATGACATCACACTTTGCTTAGCAACTCCAATTAGCAAATCAATCTTAGCTCTTTGCCCAGTCTATTACTGTAAGTAGTAACCTCGGGCCTATGTATAACAGACAAGCTCAGTCTTTTGTTAACGACAGTCATTCCTCATTTGGCTTACCCGTTGGTAGACCCGACATAGTCCTCTGTCATAACAACTTCCACGTGAACAGTATCACCATCAGTATCACGGACATGGCGTAGTGTAGATGGCATTAGTCTCTGCAACAAGACGGCCATTCTCAGTTGGAATTCTGACTTGTTGTCCAGTCTACCTTTTATCATTATGGAAGCACCGTTCAGTTTCATATCTTGGTATAGAAATAGAAAAATCAAATAATCAGTCAGACTTACGAGGCATGGGTCAGTTATAGAATCGGGTCCATGTCATTAAAGGATTTGTAAGAGTTATTGTATAATCAACCTTTTGAAATTTAATGAGCAAAATCGTAATGTTATGATAATTTTTTATGTAAAAACGTGCGTCTTTTTAATTATTCTTGTTAGGACATATTTTTAGAATGTAAAATTTAGAATATATAAAGGGGGTAGGCCTACGTATGTACAAGAGGATTGTGTTAAAAGTACATGTGAACATTGGGAGTTCCCCCCTGCCCCCAAGACAAGCATGGTATAAATTATTTACGACTTGGTGCACAAGGTATGAAACTATAATGTACCGAACATATTTCACCAACTAGCTAACCTGCGTCACAATGTTTCCCAGCGAAGCCAGGATCGCATGTGCACTCAAAGGTGATGCCACTCGGAACTGATTTTTCGTTGCACGTGCCTTGATCACACGGTGAAAAGAAACACGGGTCGTCGACCACGCTTTCGCAGTTTTTACCGGTAAACACTGAGTCGCATTCACACCTAAAGGAAAAATAAGAGTGTCAAACAAACATTTTTTTTTTTGCTTTGCCTACCAAATCTGCAGCAATAGTTGACTGTACAAGTATTCAAATGAAGGGGGTCTACAAGAGGTTTAAATCTTGTAATTCGTAGTTAGTCTTTTCGTCACAAAGGTGGAGACCAGACTAAAGTTGGAACAACAAGTGGCAGATGAAATAGTCAATTATTAGAAATAATTTCAAAATGTAATAAAAAAACATAAATAGGAATGGGCATTTAAAATGAAGACCACGCAACTGTTTTGTATACTTTAAAGCCATTGGACACTTTTTGTAAACAGTATTGTCCAAAGGCCCACACTTCATGTATCACAACTTATAATTATATAAAAAAACAAACCTGTGAAAATTTAGGCTCAATCGGTCAACGGAGTCGGGAGAAAATAACGGGAAACCCACCCTTGTTTCCGTACGTTTCGCCGTGTCATGACATGTGTTTACTATAATCCGTAATTCTCGATGTCGAGAACTGATAATCGTTGTAATTTTTTCTCAAAAAGTAAAGCATTTCATGGAATAATATTTTAAGAGAAGTCTTTTACCATTACCTTCTGTAAACCCTGTAAGTTGTTTGTAAATCTATGAACTTTTATTTATTTTCTGTTCCGAAAGTGTATAATGGCTTTAATCCCGTGGTCTTAAACAATGTATATCGTCTGCTCAGACGGCCTCCTAACTAAGTTTTCTGCATCTCGAGAATACAAACAAACTATGTTGGCCTAATTATAAATTACTTACCTGTATGAGTTCAATAAAGGGATACACGTTCCTTGTGAGCAAGGGGAGCTACGGCAAAAATCAGTTTCCACGGTGCAGTTGTCACCCTCGTACCCAGGGTCACAGAAGCACACTCCATCATAACAATGCCCGTTAACACAAGATACCTACATCATCAAAAGCCAATGTGAATGTTAGAGAATATTATAGATACCGACTTGTAAAATTCTATTATTATAGGCATACTTTAGTGTTGATAGAAGTTAAATATGATCGCAATGCATAATTATATAGTGTAGTATAGTGTCCCCAAAAGGCATGATTTCAACAGGATTGATTGTGATCCGTAGGCATACTTTTAAAAAGTACGATGTATAAAAATTACGATGTCTTACAGGATTGTGAAACAGTAAATAGTATAACATAATTATTTTATAACACAAGAGAGGTTACACCATGTGAGTTATCTCTTTTGAGTAATGTTAGTTCTAAAAAAACGTTATCAAAGAGATGTTTATGTGTTACCGTAAAACTCTCTTAGTTGTACTCTCTTTGTTTTTGGGAAATTAAAAACTTACAATGCATTCGCATATGTACTCGTTGATGCCGTCCACACATCGCCCCTGTTCACACGGTGAACTCGCACACTCATCTATGTCATTCTCGCAAAGTACACCCGTGTATCCAGCTGTGCAGTTACACACAAAACCGTCTATTTGGTCATCACAGACACCGTTATCACACGGAGAACTGAGACACTCATTGGTCTCGCTGCGACACATCTTCCCAGCGAACCCCGGGGAACATAGGCAGGAGTATCCGTTCAGATGGTCGACACAGGTGCCGTGCAAGCAAGGCGAGCTTTCGCACTCGTCTGTGTCTTCGTCGCAAGTCTTGCCCCCGTAGCCCGACATACACACGCAAATAAACCCCGGATAGTCGTCGACACATGATGCGTTGTTCTGACATGGTGTGTAATCGCACTGGTTTACTCTGAGACATCTGTGAGCAAATTAAAAAATGATCAGTTAGTCAAAGACTACAATTGCACTTGATGATTTCATTACTCGAAATCGAAAGTGCGATTGAGTTAGCAATGTTCAACCCCCAAAATGATTATTTGCATTCCTGCAATCTGTTGGGATTGTTCTTCCCATGCAACTACACACCTAACGAAAGTTGGCTCTGAGAAGAGCAAGTGTGGCCTCGACGGAGTTTCAAGTGATAAACTTTGCCGTCAGGGTGATTTTCCGTGAACAAGTTTTCTGGCTGCGTTTCAAACCAGCCATTGTGGTGTGATTGAGGTATAAACCGTACTTGTGGGGTGTTTTGACATTTTGGGGAGAGCGCAAAGATTTTAAAAAGGGACCGTACACATTAACACCATTACCTATAGCCATTGATTTCATCCATACACGTCTCGTTGGAATAGCAAGGACTCGAGACACATTCGTCTGTGTCGGTCTCGCAATGGGCACCTTCAAATCCATCTATACATAGGCACTGGTACCCGTCGAACTCATCAAAGCACGTTGCGTTATTCATACACGGGGAACTAAGACACTCATCGGTCTCGGCTTCGCAGTTGTCTCCCTGGTACCCGCTCTGGCATGTGCAGCTTAATAAAAACAAAAGCAAAGAAAACACTAAGCATTGTTTTTAACTTTGACGTAAACATACAGTAGGATTTGAAACTTTTTAAGAGTTGTGGTTGTTCTGGAGAGAACAGGTCGGCCCTTCCATGGCAAAACTGCCTGCCTGGATAATGTTAATGGTGTTGTTATAAATAGGCTAAGATCATTTCTGTGTAAATTGTGGGCGTTTTTTTTTCAAAGTTTCAAAGGCGTAGTATGTATGGATATAAATATAAATATCGTATCTCGGCCTCTTGTTAAACTTCATCTCGTTTTGTATGGCGAGGTGATAACAACTGGACGTTTCGATCATACCTGAGGTATTCCGATCATAATCTTCATGGGAATTCTGGACTCTGATGCTGTATGATGCTGAATTATTGCCGATGAGGCTTAATATCTGGCATAAGCTTAGAGGAGCACACTTAGCCTAAAAGTGCAAGGCTATACTATAAGCCCTGATAGAATCATTGAAATAAAAAGTCACATGGCACATGTCAGCCATGGACTGCCACTTGAGAGTAAAGATGACGGTGAGCTTGTAAAGGCGCGCATGAGTACACATCCGTCATCCTGTCTGCCATGTTGTGAGTCAAAATTTGACAAAAAGTGTGGAAATGGTACACGTGCAATTTGTTCGGGGTGAGTTCCGCTTTAATAGGGAAACTGACTCCCAAACTGGTGGGGCAACCAAGATTTCTCATGATGGTTTTACGACGTGACGTGAATTGGCTCAATATATTATGCTTACTTGTAATTTCCAATGAGGTCTTGACACGTTGAGTTGTGCATACATGGCTGACTGGCACACTCATCTATCTCCGTCTCGCAAAAGGTACCATTAAAGCCCGTCTGACACAGACAGTGAAACCCGTCTATTCGATCGACGCACGTGCCGTTGTTCTGACACGTTTTGTTGATGCAATAGTCTATGTCAAGCTTTGAACGAACAAATAAACAGAACTAACATCAAAGTTTCAACCCAACAAATGTATACAGTAACCATTAAACTTACAGGTCAAAATTTAGTATTTAAATTAAATATTCTTTATCCCCAATGCAATTTTAACACATATTATTAAATCGCTGTTGAAGTACCCGCTGCGATTTGAACTGCCTCTAGACAGGCGATCTCGTTAGTCTAGTTGGTAAGACATTAGTCTAGGCACACGGGTCGTGGATTCGAGTCCCATCACTGGAAATATGACTGCGATTGTTTTCACAGAGCTCGGGAGTGTATACCTGGTGTAAAGTGCTAACATACATCGGTGAATAAAATTAGGTATGGGTAAAACAGCACAAAACAAAATTAAAATTTATATTTTTGTGTGACACGTCAAGCACTTTACCTCACACAAATCACCAAAGTAGCCCAACGGGCAAGTGCATTGGAAGGTGTCGATGAGATCAATGCAAGTTGCGCCATCGTGACAAGGCTGTCCTGCGCAGTCGTCATACTCGCAAAACTCGTCGGCGTACACGTGACCGGTGGGACATGAACAAGTAAAATACGCCACGTGGTCGAGGCACGTGCCGCCATTTTTGCAGGGATCTGAAACACAGTCGTCAATATTCTCATCGCAGTGTGTTCCTGAAACAAAATGAATCAAATGTAATCATACTTAAAGTGGCTAAGTTGAACAATATGGAGGCTTTCGAAACCATGACAAATGAGGTTAAGATTTTCCACAGACATCAACCTGTCCGAAACAAGCTAATAACCAACAATTGAACCTTTAATTGAGATTGAACCTTGGCTTGGTGATCATTTTGTACATTCGCTCCTTTACAATATGCGTATATTATAAGCTACCATTTCCACCATTTTGGCCGGGAGTCGATACCTTTGTGTTATTACATTTGAATCAAAAAACGATGGACAGGATGGGCGTGTAAGTGCGCTGCGGGTTGTGCAGTAGGTCAATAGCAAACATTAGTCGTCAAAAAAATTACGTACAAAGCTTTCCAATGTGTGATTTTTAAAACATAGAAACACAAATTTAAAACATAGGTTTACTACTTCATGCAATTCAAAGAGTGTCCAGTTATTCACAATGGTCCTTTGCATGTGACGTCTTTGTCTAGAGATCAAAAGGACGTTATTCATTAGCTATTCATGTCCCATGTTTTTTAGGCTTATGTAAAGAAAATTGTAATTTAGAAACTATTAATTTGGTCTGTGATCCTTCGTGAACTAAAACCAAAGTTTCTCTTACCTGTCCATCCGTCAGTACATGTACATTCGTATCTATTTTGAAGATTCGTACACATGGCACCGTTAGCACACGGAGAGGACTGGCACTCGTCTAAATCTAGGTTACAGTTGGTACCTGTTAAAACATAACAAAATATGTATTCATACTCTAATATCACAAACGACTTTTTATAAGATTCTCGAATAACGGAAATAGTCAATGATTAGACTCTTGTACATAATCCCATTTTGTTGTTCGTGGATGAATATTCCCCTGCTAATGACTTACAGGTTACAATAAAGGCACAATTGTTTGAACTTCTCTTCGGTTTGGAATACCGAGTAAAGACCGAGTAAGCAACCGGGCTTTAGAAAAAAAAGGTTTCTAAAAGGGTGTCACGCCTAAAGCCAATACATTGTCTCTACTATTAATATGTACATGTATACCCATCCATACCTTCCCATCCACTGTAGCATAACTTCGCACCCGTACCGGGGTCGCATCGGTAATGACCGTTCTGGTTGTCCGTAGGGTAGCAGTACACGCTACATTCCGACGAATAGTAGTTGAGGTTGCAAAACACCCTCACTTTAAAAGTAAATCTATAATGGAAAAATGGCAGTAGTGAGTTATTTATGTGAGTCGTCAACAAACTTGTCGGCTTTGGTGAAAAAAAAAGAAAATGGGTCTCGGTTGACATTTAAGGCACTGGACACTACTGGTAATTACTCACAATAATTGTCGGCATAAAATTAACGAGCAATGGAGAGCTGTGTATATAACACTATGAGAAACGGCTCCCTCTTAACTTGTTTTTTGAGTAAGAGATAACTTCTCAATCAAATATTAAAAGACTTCAAGCCTGAAGCCTTTTTATGCGCATCTAAAAGCACACAAATGTTATGCAAAATGGTGGTTACACCAAGTGAGATAACTAGTCTTTGAAAATATCACCAAAGGTAGGCATGCCTTTAAAATAAACGGATTTTTGTTTAAATGGGCAAACATATAAAAGAACATGTGTGTAATACTTGAATTCCTTTTTAAAAAAAAGCATACGTACACAGACTGCTGCCCAAGCGTGTACGTCTGCCAAGTTGCACTGGACAACGTTCTGGATGCTGATTGGTCGATAGTTCGGTAATCCTCATCTACTTTGTCGTCATTGTTGCCGTCTACATCCCAAACTTGAACTTTGACCCTCATTCCACCCTGTACAACACAATACCAAGCAGATTGATTTGCATTTTAGGTTCAGGCGTTACACTCTTAACTAAATGCAAGTCACTCGCACTGTATACGTCTGTATACGTTTATGACTCTGAAAATTAATGGCACTAGCAACTTCATTGTAAGACAGCAGCTTTAAATAGTACGAGTTTTGAGATACATTTGGAAGTGTCGTTGCCAAGCGGTTAAGAGTACCGATTTCAAACTATGGTGGTTCCTATTCAGCAGGACTGTGGGTTCGAGATTCAGTCGTGACACCTGTGTCCTTAAGCAATACACTAATAATCATTGCTTCGTCCTTTGGATGGGACATAAAGCCGTTGGTCCCGTTTGTTGTGTAACACGAGTAAAATGACTAAGTGCACTTTTCGAAAAGATTAGGGGTTCGCAGCGTATTGCACCACATCACCTTGTAAACAATTACATGGACCTTAAAGGACTAGGTATCACTTCAAAATGTACCTCCACATACCTTGCAGGACAAAATACTGAGCGCTTTGATACGCCCCTGGGGATGTGGTAAAGCGCTATATAAGAACCTAGTATTGTTACTGATTAAAGTGTCTGTACACGTTTATGACTCTTACAATTAATAGCACTTCAATTTACATTGTAGACAGTAGCTTTGGATAGCATGAGTTTTGAGATACATTTCACTTGGAAGTTCGATTTTAAGAAGCGTTCACAGATTGTGTATTTCTATTCTTCCCGTGGGAATATATTTGCTCCGGAGTTTCGGTGCCCCAAAACGCGAACTTACCTTTTTATTTTGAACAGAAACTTCAGATTTTTTTCTTCGAACTGTTTTTACATTTGTTTGTATTTTAATACACCACCAATCTTATGCACCCTTTAATAGAACGTATTCAAGTTTCCAGTACTTACGGGCCAGCTATCCATTTGCCTGCTAATTGGGTTGGCTATTCCTGCTGGAATAGTGCCAGGGAAGGTTATGCTGTCGTCATCTTGGAACGTTCCCGTTGACTCGTCAGCGATGTCACACTGGTTAAAATCGGATCTGTGTAATATTTATGGATTCAAAGTTTGTACACGGTTCATTTCGAGAGGAGATTCAACCAAAAATTGATGGAGACAAAGTTTAAAATTTACAATATTGGCAAAACAGAACTTTAAACTTTAGAAATTAAAGCAAATAGTTGCAATTTTAAGTAGGCTACATGGGGTCTTGAGTTTCCTTTTGCTTATTTTGATAAAGAACTCTGGTAAGTACTGAGTGCTTTACAATGTATTAGGGTGAGGTGTTATAAGGCTAAAAACAAAATAGTTTTGAGTGTAAAAATTAACGATATTTGTCAAATGATAACTTGATCCTGTGAACAGTACAGTTCGATGTCAACAATGCTGTAGCTGAAAAATTCAACTTTGTTCAACTTTGCCGTCCCTTATCTTCCATAGAGGTCAACAAGAAATGTTTAAACACTCCATTCGCGGTCGGTCCTAAACAAGTGCATTTCGTCACCCGCTAAGTGTTAACAACGAAACTTCGAAATTTTGAACGAAAACAAAACATAATTTTATTTTAAGGCAAACATGGTAAGGGTTTCGGAAGCTTTATGGGCAAGCTTTAGAGTTCAATAATGTTTGCCCTTTTGCCCACTTCGTGCAGTGTGCAAGTTGTTGAATAACCCAAACCAACACTTAAAAACCAGGGTGTGATGTACCGGGCTTATTATGTGCAGGACCATATATAGGGCAAGTGGTAGGACTCGAAACGACTCTGTCAAGTTACCATGGCCCAGCCATTTTGAAGAAAGGTTGTGGCTTTAAAAGGCTCCCATAAGCGGCTTTTCCCCTAGGCCTAAATCTAAATGAAAATTACAAAGAAAGTGCGTGGATGAATAGTTGGTTTTCTAACATGTAAACCCATTAATATACACTATTTCGCTTACTGGCTGACGTCAACCGTTGCATGGAGGCACTTTTCGATCAACCAAGCTACTGATGATGCACATGCCTACATCCTTACAGTGTGAATTGGGTAACCCTGTCTTAGCCCCAGGAGTAGGTGGCAACGTGCTCCTGATGGCAGTTGATTTGGGTCGATCGCCCGAATCAGTGAAGTGTTTCCACCACCGTGGTCAAGTGGTTTGACAGAAAAACTTGCAATCACAAAGTTGTGGGTACGAGTCCAACCAAGCTAACCGTTGATTTCACAATGATTGTCACTATATTGTCGTCTAGTTACGGAATCACAATATCTTCATTTGTGCAATTCGTAATCATAATGAGAGAGACGGTTGTTGTCAGCTTGGTGGTTTATATCCCATGTGGTGGGAGTTTGCCGTGTTCCCTTGACGGGAAGATCATCCCAAACACACAAAGCAACCTAAGGTTGTGTTAACACTTGAAGCCAAATAGTTGTGTGATCAGTATTTTGGACTCGCTGTTTCTTGTATTTGTATGGTTAATTTTGTTATACACAGTTATTTATGAAAAAAACAATGCACACTTTTAAAGGAAGTTAACAATTTTTTTTTTACTTTTTGACTGTGAGATATTTGAGTAAAATGCATGGTTTTTAACATGAATAAAACCGAAAATATGAGCATATTTAAACCGTTTTGAAGAAATTCAGCCGTACAAACTGGAAACACCCATTTGCAATTTTGTTGAAATGTTTCCAATACTGTTGAGGCCCTTACAAGTGACATGTCTGCCATGTGGTGTAAGGCGATCTTTCGTAAAAATGAGAGGTAAATTTAAGTATTTTAAGAGACTCAGTAAGGTGAAACTGCAATAACTTCGATGTAGCCTACTTGCTTACCCAGACGACGAGTCCTCATCGAGACATACAATGAACCTATTATCACAGAAGTCATCGCATCCAAGCCAGATATCATCGCAACAGTCTCCATCCAGCTCTCTGTGGTCTGGGTTACTAAAAGAGTGAAGCTTGAATTGTAGTGTGGCACTAGACTTCACTGGTGGACATGCCTGTAATAAAAACAAAATATAAGGTTTACGTTTGGTAATCTGTCTTACAATTAATGGTGGTACAAACGAACTTGGTTTGTACAGCAGCTTTCGATTGTAGTAAAGCATTTTAATAATAGTGTAACAAATAAATTGTATCAGTTGTTATCCCTCAACTTTGAATCTGTGAAGTATTGTGTATAATTCGGCCAATCGGATATGAACAGGTAGACCTAAATTGACTATATTAAATTTGAAGAAATGAAGAGAGAGGGAGACAGAAGGCACCCAAAATGCAATTAGGGGTGAAAATGAAGGAGGCTGAATGGGTGAAGGAAGGGTTTGGTTTAACCTCAAAAGACAAAATCAAAGGTGAGAATAGAGAGAACAACAGTGAGTGAGACAGGCTAAAAACGGGATAATATTGTCTGTGGAAGATGTTTTCGACCACCCCGGTGTTGTCATTTATTTTCTAGGTTTCGAGAAATACTCAACTCGGGTTGAAACGTCAGGCCACTAAAGCCATTGGACAATATTGGTAAAATTCACAGACCAGTCTTCTCACTTGGTTTATCTCAACATATGCATAAAATAACAAACCTGTAAAAATTTGAGCTCAATTGGTCGTCGAAAGTTCGAGAAAATAATGAAAAAAATCATGCTGGTTTTCGAGACCTTAAAATCTAATTCTAAGGTCTCGAAATCAAATTCGTGGAAAATTACTTCTTTCTCGAAAACTACGTTACTTCAGAGGGAGCCGTTTCTCACAATGTTTTATACTATCAACAGCTCCCCATTACTCAATACCAAGTAAAGTGTTATGCTAATAAATATTTTGAATAATTATTTATACCAATAGTGTTTACTGTCTTTAACTACTTTGTGCATTTATACCATAGATAATTTTGGTTTAAGTAGTTTGCAAAAGCTAATTGTAGAACTTATCTATTTACAAACTTGTTGATTTCCAAACTTGTTGAACGGACGTCACCGACCTTGTGTGCCAAAGATCATAGGAACGAGATATGATAGTTACCAATAAAATGCACTTCGATGACGTACGCAATGTACTTGACCTCACCCGATGTTTCCCTCAAATCTGGTATTTTATTAGGTAAGTTATAATTTTATTATTTATTTTGTGTTACCATTGTTTATAACACTGTATTTATTACCGTTGTCACTGCCAAATAGTGGAATACAATCTTGTTTATTACGCAAATGCTAAACCAAATCATTTAATGTCATTTATTTCGAATCGTGGTTAAGTGTTTTATGTTTAGATATTTATCAACTCGTCAAAATGTAAGCATGATTTTGTTGATTGGTTGAGTGTAAATAAAAAGTATTGAAACTATTCTGTCTTGTCGTATGGTCCATCCAAAGTTTTCATTTTTTTTTTTCATCATAGCCAGAATGTAATCTCTTTATAACACCCTGTCCTCAATGAATATTAACAATAAGGTCATTTACAAAGTTTGGCATTGAGTTCTTAACTTGGACAACTGGCCAAAATGTTTTTAAAAAAACGAGTCAAAAAACTGGCCAAAAACGAGTTTTAATGTGCTCGATCTTGTTTATATACATTCGTGCACGATTACGACAAACACCAATAAGCTATTTTGATATAAATGGTGGTCACAACAGGACAATAATATTTGGTTTGGGTAAATGTGTCTATTATCGACACCCAAACCAAACAGTGAACTCCTATAGAGTTTCATCTCAAAAAAAGCTATATGATGAGCACGTTTTGGTCATTGCTCAATGGTTTTGTGTATTTGTGCATAATTATTGTGTATTTCGCCCACCGTACTGATGTTCAGTGTCACTTTTAGGAAATTTCGGACCACTCTGTTGGTGTTTTGGCAGATAAACTTTATCTTGATTTTACGACATTCTTGGTATTATACAATCACTGAAGTCATAAATCTTGAAGAAAACGAAGATAAGATTTTACTTGTAGAAGCGAACAAAAGGTGCTTCTTGAGTGAGCAAAATATTTACGGATTGGGCTAGATTGTAAGTTAATATGGAGACACATAACATACAAGGCCACATTTGAACGGATAGATATAACGACCTTGAGATTTCTTTTGAACTTGGAAAAAAACCTTGTATGACAAACCTAATCCATAAGAGTTGTTGGTTTTCATCAAGAGGTAATCGACCTTGCACACAAAGTCCTTTCATCTGTTCTTACGGTTATCTGGCCAACACAAACACCATAAAACTACGATCCCGTAGGGAGTCTTTCAATACAACGCACAGTGCATGGATTTTACTTTTGTGCTGTCGTGTAACATTTGACACTTCGGGATGGCCTTATTTCATGTAAAACACACAAACTTGGTGAGCCCAGAAAAAATATTGATTGGTAAAAACAGATATCCAGTAAAAATTCATAGAGTTTCAACAACATTGTTGTGACTGGTACCCCCACGCAGCTGTTGTTTCTCAGCGAAGAAACTTGCTTGCAATATTATTTTCTTCGCAACAGCTAAAAATTGTGCCCTGTGTAAGCACAATAATTATTATTATTCATCGGCACGGAGAAAGTTTTGTTTGCTGGAAACAAAACATTAGCAAAAATTTCATAGATAACATTGCTGATACTGGTTCCAAATAAACTTCTAGCTTTTAGCAAACAAAACATGTGCTTAGCAGTATGTTCTGCTTCAGAACGTTAACCCGACAATTTTAGGTGTGCATTGTCGTGCGCTGATGGGAGTTCCCCACCGATCTCTATTGTCTAGTGAGATCAGTGGAGTTCCCCACCATTGCAGGGCAACGCAAAACCGAAAGTGAAAATTCGTACTTTCTCTGTATTTGTGAACATGCCCTCAATGAGTCTATAAAAGTTTTGGAAGCAATAGTCACCTGTAGTTTTCTACTATTTGAAAAGCCGACAAAAAATTATTCAAAATTATGAACAGAGAAACACAAACCATTCCTGTTTCGGCACAAATTTGACACGGGTTTACTAGTGTGTTTCCATTATGTTTGTGTCCGCCCCCGTACTAATAACTATAGTGGAACAACACATAAGTTCCATGGTTATTTTGTTTTACTTTGGAACCTTACACGTACCTTGAGACTTGAGCACTAGCTGCTGTATGCCAATAATTATATTGTTCATTAAGACGTTGTTTAAGGTAGCCGTTTGTATTTCTAGTAAAACTTTTACCGATGATACCTCAACATGACATATCTATTAGTAGGAATACACATACATGTAGTGACTTCATTGACTTACCACAACTAGGAGTCCTAATAGTAAAAGAAGTCTCATCTTAAGAAACAGTTCATGTGAGATCGCAATCGGCTATCGTCCACCTTGATCACGAAAAACGGACAGAGAATTTCTTATATGTGACCACTTCAAACGACGTGTTGTGAATTGTACTGCGCACACGGACGGGAGTATTTCCTCATGTATGCTTAAAATAATCTTTTGACAAATCTTTAGTAAACATAGTGTAGTAAAAAAGGCAAAGAAAATGGCTTAGTCCTCAACAATCGATGTTTACACATGCATGCACTGGCCTTGTAGGATTTGCTCATTGTGAACCAGGTACACGTCATAGTGAGCACAATGGCCGAAAATTGATTGTTGTAGCGACTGGTGATAACCGCGTGTAACTTTTTTTTGTAATTGTGAAAGAGGACTGGAACAAAAAGGAAAGTCCCCAAAAAGTTGGTGCGGCCAAGAGAAGCAAAGGCGCCTGATGGAAAGTATGCCTTGCCTTGTGTAACCCGCACATCGTGATCCAAGATAATTGCGTGCAGAGAATAATAATGTAAGAAATATGGGTATACATAGGTCACAAGGGAGGACATCTCAAGTCACTAACATTTGTTTTCAGGAGAGACTATGGGTCAGGATGGTTTTGGTATAGGTCCCCATCTGTAGAGGTAAACATGAGTCCGTGAAAGTTCTGGAAAGTTTACATGGCGCAGTGTTTAACGACACTAAATTAATATCATCGAATTTTTTAAACAGCTGCAGCGGAAGGGTTTTATTGAAAATCAAAATCAAAGAAAAAAGTTCAACACTGTATAGTGTATGGATGGCATCACACTGATCGCAATGTGGGTTCGATGTCATAAGAAGACAGTTGTTGGAACATGAACCCAAGCGCTTCATATGCGCTGCTTGGTGTGTTGTGCTTGGTGGTGATAAGAGGTTATTACAGAAATGGCCTCTTACCCAAGAACCAAGTGACAATACATTTGTTAAGCGCCTTGATCTACCAATCCAAATATTTTGCTAATGAAATGACGAATTGTTTGAGCGGGCTTTTCGTTTCAAGAAGATAAGGGTATAGGCCCTACGACTGTTTGGGAACTTAAGGGGCACTGTGAAGAATAGGGAGGTGGCGGTTCGTAATCAAATTTGTGAACCTTGTGTATCATGGGTAAAAATTAGACCTATTAATCCTTTTAAATTTCATTGTTAAAGTGCTGATGAGTGTTTTATCAGCGGAGCCCGTGCTCTTTGTCACGGCGGCGCTTACTTTTTCGAGCTTCTTTCCCGTCTTACAAAGTAGCCTTGAAGTTTGGCAATTTTTAGGTGAGATTTATCTCAACGTTTTAAACCCATCTCTCCACGACGGACCCCCTTTTTTTTCCATTAGCCATGTTAGTCGTTGATGACACCTCGAGACTTTGCCTGCCACTGTGGGCCACGCCCACTGATCTATACTACTGTCAGTATATCAGTGGTCAATGCAAGTGGGCAGTGTTACTCTCAGCGAGGATGAGTACTAAACATTGTTGGAAACATTGAAGCACTCTTGAATATAACACCAGACAACCCCCCCCCCCCCGCCCCATAAACCTAAAAGTACCATTTTTAGTCGATCGAGAGAAAAATATTCCAGATAAACGAACAACTTTTTAATCTGAAACTTTCTATTCCAAAAGAGTTCTATGACCATTGATTAATGGACATTTTTAATCGCCCCTGTCGCATGCAATTATGTCCTCTATGTCCGGAGGACAGTATTGCATATGCAATAATGTCCGCCGGACGGCTTTGCATTATATGCAACCGTGTCCGCCCGGACGCTGCTGCATAATGCAATTGTGTCCGCCCGAAAACATTTGCATATGCAGTTGTGTCCGCCCCGTGCAAAACTGTCCTTGCAGGAAATTAAACGCCCTCATTGGTGGACGAAACACGTTCGCCATTTTTTTTTTTTTAAATGAATGAAATGGAAAATGTTCGGCCGTTGGGTATTATAGCTGCAATCATAAAATACGTGAATATTCATGCTGTACATGTAGGTTCAGTGCATGCACGCTCGCTTTCGCGGCCACATACATGTACAGTCAAGTATATGTCCACCGGACGATTTTGCATCGCCCCGGACACGATTACATATGCAAAAGTGTCCCGGACACTTTTGCATGGCGGACTCATTTGCATCTAACAGCCCACCCCCCCCCCCCCCCCCCCGCCCCCGTCGCATTTTGTTCATGCACTGGAAATCGGCATGTCAAGTGGTTTTCAATAGGGAATTCTTTTTCCTCTCAATCGATTAAAAAAAGTAATTCTTTAAAAAAGGGATTTTTCTTTTAAGGATGACTGGACAGCCATTGTCATTTCTCACCTTGTCCACATGTACATGCTGAAAATACTTAGACAAAATTAAAATCCGCCCCCATACATTTATATCAAGTACGACTGTTGCAAGTTTATTGTATAACACCCAATGGTCATTGGTCTGTTTTCCGCCTCCTGAACTGATCTTCCCGTGTTGTATTAAACCTGATTAGCGGATAGTCTGTCCAAAATATTGGGATCCTTGCATTCGTTGATGGTATACTGTGTGTGCGTGGTGGATGGTTTGATGTGACAGCAGCGGTTTCTCTGTGATTGTGGTGAGTAATTTTAGTAATTTTGCAAGGTTTTCTTCCAATTGAAACCCCAAAAATAGTCAATAAGCAATCGGTAAAATGTCCCCGTTTGGGGGGGGGGGGGGCAGGGAGCCAAAATAAAATGTAGGGTTATCAGGAAGTGCCTCCATTATCATTATTGTAGTCCATACCATACATAAAAAGTAAAGACTGTGGTGAAAAGTCGAGCTGGATTATGTACACACAGACAGTCTGGGATTCTGGACTGGACTGGCCACTCGGTTACAGTGCAGTAGCCGGAAAAGTTTCCGTACGGCGCCACTTTTTTTTTCATTCGATATGAAACAATATACTATTTTTTAGTATTAGTATTGTATTTTTCAATCAATGAGATATCCCTTTTTTGTAAAAAATAAAATGAGTGAAAAGTGGTGGAGCCACACGGAAACTTATCGGATCCCCTTTAATTTTAAGGCTTTTAACAAATTTTTTAAAAATTACTTTAATTAGGGCAGATAAATTAGTGACATGTTATGAAAAGGTACAGCTACAGAGACACGAGCTGCCAGATTTGTTAAAAGTTACTACAACAATCGCTGTGACAAGTAGTGTGTCATTTCTACCTTCATGGTTAGCCCCACACAAGTGGGGGCTACCTCCATGGTCAAAAATCAACTGAACTGGGACGAACTGGCTGTTTGCAGAAATAAATCATACATGTCTAGACTCTAGTTACATTCTAGTTCTACAAGGAAGTTCATGGTCCCACTCCAAACAACATTCGTCACCTGCAAGTTAAACTACATCAACATAAACTCGTACACTCAACTCATATACGTGTTCAACCAGATTGTCATTAATTGACGATCAAAATAATCTCGTAACCCTCCGGCCTGGCGGCCGTTCGGACGAGGGTTACGTTATCGCAACTAGTAAGTGCAGACACGGTTTCCCTGGAGATGACCCCCGACCCTGACAAGTTGCGTCATGCTCTATTTTTAACCGTGGGTGATACCTGACCTAAGATTTTTAACAAGAGACGTCAAGGAATCTTTGGTCAGGGGACCAGACTATACGCTCCAAAGGAAACATTTTTGAGTGAACATGCAATCATCAATGGTCGCTTATTTATAAATGTTATTTATTTGTTAATGTTGAGCCCTGACTGTTCTCAGCAAGTGATCCAATAGCTCCAATGACATATATAACAAATTTGTTAATCAATGAACAACATTGTCTTCTCTCTTTTCAGGCGTTTTCTCGAATTAATTCTCGTAGTAGAGTACAGTTGATACAAGATGTCAGACCGAAAGGCTGAGCTTGAGCGCAAGAAGCTTCGTCTTCAACAAATCAGAGAAGAAAAAAAGCGCAAAGAGGAAGAAAAGAAAAAACGAGAGGTACAGTTTATTTTTAAAATCTCTTCTCTGATAAAACCTAACTGGTCAACATTTTTATGTTTTTTTGTTTGTTTCAGCACCTTGAGCATCTCATTGGATGTGTACTATAAATTTACTGTATAAGGTTGAGTAAAAAAAGAAACATGTTTAGCGTCCGGGTTTCTCAAAAAAAAGGAAGGAGGAGGGGCTTTTTATTTTTTATTTTCTATTTCAAGATGGCCACCATTTTTTTTTAAATGTCAAATATCCGTTGTTTTTTCTACTGCTCAAACAGATGAAACATTTTGGAAAAGACGTTCAGACAAGACATTCAGATTGTTTAGCTGAGATCGTTTAAATAATAAATATAAACTAGAGCTAAATTGCATTTGTGCACAAAACAATAATAAAAAAAACTTTCACAAAAACAAGAGCTGTTTCGCTGCACTTCGCTACGAAACAGCTAAAAAAAATTTAAAAAGAAGCGGGCGGGGACGCTTAACATGTTTCATTTTTCACTCAGCCTAATAAGTTCATTTAGACGTAAGACCATAGTAAGACTGAGCTATGACAGACAGGCTAACATTTTTACTTTTTTTTCCTTTATATCATTTTAAATGAGATGCTCCAAGTACATGTACATACAATTGAAATGTTGACTTAAAGGTCAAACAAATGTACACTTAGTTCGCATTATATTCATGTCCTGTTCCGTAAATTTTTCTTTGTTCAACCCCTCTTTTACAAATTTACCCTTTCTGATTCCCTGATGGTTATTACGTGTATAAAAACAAATATTTGTGTAAGAAACTCAGCAAGCGTGTAGATCTGGCTTGCTAGTTAAAGGAAGAGCCATATTCCTTGCTATTTTTTCTCTGTTAGACAGTTAGAATTACCTGTGCATTTCATGTATATTGTATTCCAAATGTTATACCTGTACTGTATTACACCCCAGGATGATCTTAGTGCACCCACTACACCTCCAAAGGTACACCTACCCAAGTGTGAAAAGGTAGGGTAGGGCAGAACATTGCTATTCAGGAATGGAGCAACCACACTGACACCACCCACCCCCCCCCCCCCCCCCCTAAACCACCCCTACTCCTCAGTTTTCTGCATAAATCGTTTTATAACAAGACTTGTAAACTGTAATGACAGAAACTTCTTAGATTATGGCTAACACTCAATTAGTATTAACAGATTTGAGATAGCAGGAATGTCTGACATGTCTGAGTGCCTGAAAGGAAATTTGCTGCTGTTTATCTACGTATGTCAATGTTACACAAGACGTTTGATGTTACAGTTGTTTTCCAGTAGCTACTAGGTCTTGTTCCCTGTATGGAGTGTGATTATATAAGGGTCGAGTACATTTGATCTTTACAAAGGGGACCATTCTTTGTCCGCATCCTTGAAGCATACGTTTGATAGGTGACATCACTGGGTGTTTTTGGATTTTGACAAAAAGTGAACTTTTAAAAAGTGGCATGTTACACCATTTAACATGACATTTAAAGGTTTGTAATTTTATGTTTCCATTTTTGTAAAGATCTCTTGGAAAATGAATTTGACCTTGAAGCCCTTTTTTAAGCAGTGTGTAAAATTGGCTGAAGGATGTGTCCCATTAAAGACAGAAATGGATTGCTTACATGCACTCACTCTCTACAATGTACATGTACATGTACATGTACATCTATAATAAGTATTGTAAATATTCCTTGTGCATGGACGTAATACACTTTTCTACTGCGTTCACATGCCAACAGGTTTATTTATAGAGTCTTTGTGGGTATAATCATTGGTCAGCTACGTATTGAACCTAATGTTGTGAAAGCTTGTTTAATCTGCTTGTTAAATAGACAAAATTAATTCACGTAGGAACGTTAATTGGCCTACCTGTGTATTTAAACTGAACTATTCAATAACATACGTGTATAACATGTTGCTAGTCATGTCTGTATTGGAATGGCAATTTAATAACATGTCCTCTGTCGGGGTGCTAGTGTTTACAGCTTTAAAGGGTGTATTTATGTACTTTTTCCTAACAAAAAAAACACAATGTCCCTAGATTTACATTTTAAAAACTTACACAGTTTGAAGATTATGATAGTAGAAAACTTCCCTTGAAATTTTACTTACTGAGGTGCTGTAGTTTTTGAGAAATGAGTAAAAGTAATAATTTTCGTCTCAGTTTTAGCATGTAAAAACGTATTGACCAGTTATGCTATGGTTTTGGTATAATATCATAACTGGTTAAGGGGATTTTACATGCTAAAATAATTTTGGTCTCATGATACCAAAATTATGTTGTGACTTGTTTCACTCATTTCTCAAAAACTACACAACCTTAGTTAGGAATATTTGAAGGGAAGCTTTAAGGTTATTACACAGGATTGTTTTAAATGTTGTTTAATTACTTTAAAGTCCAAAAGAGTACTGAAATTAAGTTCATTGGATAAACAAATTTGATTGTTACAACAAAATTTGAGGACAAATTTTGTACATGCTGACAATTGGGCAGGATGGTTCACTATTTTTTCCTGACTCATTTGGCCAAATTTGTATGCGATTGATCGTACAAAACATGATCTGTCTGCGACTATTTTGTCAGCTCTACCAATCCTGTATAATTAACACCTTTAATACTCTAACGTATTCATGACATTGAATGGTTTACATTGTGTAAATTATGGATTCCAGTGTCATTTGGCATACTGTTTACTACAGCTGCTATAACATTAATGCATACTATGTACACAGAACTCAAATATTAACAAAGGCCAACTTGGTCATCTTGATCTTGGGAAAACAGTCCGAGATACTTTCTGAAGGAGATGTCCCTTCTTCAGAAGGAGTGGTCTCACCCTTCATAACAGGCATGATCATAACAGGCATGTGGATGGACATGGAATTATGAATTCTATCTAACCCAGTGACTGCAAGTGTCGTTTATGCTGGGTGGCCATAACATCACAATAGGCAACAATGTGATGGCAAGCATGCGCTTCCACTATGTACGTAACTGGATTGGAGCTCCAGTTTCATGTACACCGACACATACCTGTAGTGTTATCTTAGAGGGGGGTATACTGGACACCCTGTTCTAAATTTGGACACCCTGTTTTACCTGTCATTTATATATGTATTGTACATTTTGTATGAACAATTTGGACACCCAGTTTTTAAATTTCTAGCAAATTTTGAACCCTAGTACCAAATCCAGGCTACACACTTGAGAAACACCATTATGACAGTCCCCCTTTAAATCAGAATGATATTTTAGGCTTGTACAGTTAGTAAACTTGATAATATGTATTATAGAATACTGTAACATGTGGTTTTTGTTTCATAGCATTATGCATGTAGAATAGCAGGGCATTGTCCCTTGTAGTGCAATTGTTCAATTCTTAGAAATCAATATTTCAACAATGCTCTTGTGGCATTTGCTTTATGCATGTAGTTGTGGCCTATAAATTGTTATTGTTGTATTGACTGCAATTATAAAATTAGATCTGTCCATATTGGCAAAATGATCAGAAATACAAACTTCATTTGGTTATTTTCTGTTTTTTCTTTTTAGCAGTGGTGACATCTTTCAAGTTAGAAATTCAAAATGGTTTTCTATGTCTGTGTTACTCTGAAGTGGAAGTTAACTGTTGTTTTCTCATTTTCTTGTATTTTTTTGGTAAATTTTTGGGGACATTATGTGGGTCACAGTGCAATAGATTTGAGGAAGTTCCTCTAAGCAACAATTTTCTGCTAACCAGTGAAATACACTTGACATTGGGGCAGAATTTCCTGCTACCGTAAGCGCTGATTCTTTGCTTATGATAAGCAGAGACATGAAATTGGGCTGGCCTTCAAAACATTTGTACCTCTTGAAATTGCACAGTTTTTGGTTGTTGTATTTTAGCCTTGTGTTTGTGGTTATGAGACTTGATTTTAAGCGTGTAAATCCTCTGTGAAGAGGTGCAGTTACAGGGAGAATGCCACCAACCCGCATCACTTTGTTGTCCAAACAAGAAATAAATAAGGCTGTTATAATTTACTGCTTTTTGAAAGTCTTTATGAGCATTTCTGATGATGCGCCTCCCCCTGTTTGATTTCAGGCTACTGATGCGACTAAGGCTGTTGAAGCAGGCGGTGGTGGACAGGACAAGAATCTTGAGAGGAGACGACAAGATGCAGATGCCCTACTCCAAGAGCTAGGCTTGCCACAACCAGGTAGGTTAAAGACCTGGGCCTAATTTCATAAAACTGTTAAGCAGAATGGCTTAGCTAAAATGACCGTGGTACCAGTCGCATGCAATGTTACTTGTATGGTGTTCTGGCCGGTATCCTATTTTTGCTTAGCAAACATTCTTTTTGTGCGAAGCAACTTTTGGTACCTACAGTCTTAATCAAAATTGGGCCCTGGTCCTTATTTCATTGAGCTACTTGATCAACAAAACTATGTTTACCAGTATACAGTTACCAACCAAAACACAATGTCATTCACGTACAATCTTTGACTGGTGACTGGTATTCAGCTCGCTATTGCTTAGCAAGAGAAGCTTACAAGTTAAAAGCAATATGTTCTGCCAAAGCAGCTTTGTTGAGTTGGGCCTATGATTAACTGGCCCAGTACTGAAACCACTGGGCCTCTGGCCCTTTTGTCCAGCTGCCACAACATTTATAACCATTTTCAGACAGTGGCATAGCCTTGATGCTTTTTTATTGTACGTGCATGTTACTATAATAACTATTGATTGACATGCTGCACTGGAATGTTAACTCCTTTCAGGCTTAGCACCACCCTCTCCTTCAAAGTCATCTGTAAGTGAAACAGGGAGTCAGGATTCTACACCAGATGGTGCTCCCTATATACCAAGGTACATATATTTTATAAGAAAATACCTGGCTATCTTTGCAGTGAAACTTGATTTGGGGCCATTCAGAATAATCAATTTCAAAAATCTTCAAAATTTAGGATGGGTCAAATTAAGTTAAAGGAATGCTACAAACTTCAACAGGTTTGTCAGTTTATGTATATGTTGGACTACATAAAGTGCTTACTCTGCCATCAACTGTTTTGTTAGCAAAAACCAATTCTGTAATGTTCCTTTAATGAAAATTTAAATTCAGTTAAAACTTTTCATTAACTTTTTATTATGTACAGTACATAAGTTAATAACAATTAAAAGAAGAAGAAAACATATCCAGCTAGACAAAAGATCGTCAATTTCATTCCTGATTAAACTAAACTACAAAGTTGTTTGTTAAAGCCATAAAATCCACTGAAAACTTGGAGACTGTTGATCTAAATTATCTGATTTCTGTGAGGTTACATACATGTACATGTACGTGTATATTGTTCTCCAGTGTATCGATTATATTATGTAGCCATTCAAAATTCAAAAAATTTAAATTTAGGATGGGTTGGTGGGTAAAAATAATGTTGAAAAGAAAAATTTATTATACAAAATTTACTATTCTGAACTGCTGAATGGCCCCTTACCATATTGTTGTTTATGTTTTTTACCCTACAACAATGTGTGTGAAGCACTGTACTGTACTCTGGACCTTTTCTGAGTCCCGATGAATCAAATCTAAAGGCAGATTCCTT
Organism: Asterias rubens; assembly: GCF_902459465.1. Classification (NCBI taxonomy): domain Eukaryota; kingdom Metazoa; phylum Echinodermata; class Asteroidea; order Forcipulatida; family Asteriidae; genus Asterias; species Asterias rubens. Next base: position 16,691,763 of record NC_047064.1, on the reverse strand, counting down.
GAGCGGGATTCAAACCTTCGCCGTTCTAGAGCACCAAGCTTGCATGCTAGCTATAGGCCAGTTCAATATTAGCAGCTGTTACAACAAGGATGAATGGCAAGTAACACTGCGTAGACAGCTGTTGTCCTAACTCAAAAGTGTAGTCAGATACATGTATTGCAAAATGTTGTGTCTGTCATTCAAAGTGTTTTTCTATAAATTGCTTTCAGTTCTCTGTGCAGAGATAAACGCATACCATTCTGTGCTTTGTAAAACTTGATATTTAGATTAATAATTCCGTCATATTATTATGATTTTGTGATTAGGAACCGAAACTCCAGAAACTCTTTGTTTTTGTGTTTTCCTTCTCTGTAATCAGTTGGTAAACATTAGCCCCATTGCTGGATCAATTGTCATGGGTTAATCAAACCATGGTAATACATGTAGGTGGTTTGTAATGCCATGTTAAGCATAGGAGTATGACAAAGGTACAGGTGTAGATTTTTTTTTTTTTTTTCATGCAAGTTGCCAGCGACACAAGGCATGAAGGCCACTTCAAGGTGTGGGCTATAAATTAAACAAAATTCAGAGGCCGTTTCCATTTATTCCTAGAGCTGAAACAGGGTTTATCCCTTTTACAGTCCATATGGATGTAGGCTTGCTACATGTGTCATCAATCCGAGCCTGACCGGTAGAACAGAAAGCACTACCACCCCAATTTTGATAAGCAGGTGTCACGACCGGGATTCGAACCCACACTCTGCTGATTAAACACCAGGGCTTACCCCCCAATTCTGCGCAGAGGATCCCCATTATCCCCTTACTGAGCAAGTGCAAAAATTCTGCGCACACAAGCAAAATTCCCATGCTAACTCATGATTATGCTTGATGTCAATGGGGAATTGTTGGCTTCCACAAGTGCCTATCTTTCTCTTGCGGAAGCAGAGACATGAAGATGGTCTTGTGTTTTGATATGTGGCCGTGATCAAAATGCTGGCTCTCAATCCATCATGTCCATTATCAATTTTGGGAGCCCATGACTCAAATACATGTAAGTAATGTTGTGTTTGCTTTTCTTTTCTATTTGACAGTGCCAGTCCAAGGCATAAGCCCAAACTTGGTTTATCAAAGCCTACTATCATGGGATTTCCACCCAAGGAACTGGTGACCTACGCTAAGGAGACACAAACTCCGACAGAGACTAGTGACAAATCAGGTTTGTATAGAATTTGTAATATTTCCCATCTCTTTCCGCTATCCTACTTTCCCATATTTTTTTATTTATTTTTTTGTATTTAATTTTTGTTCCAACATTTGAAAAGTGTGAAAAGAAAGTACGCTTCACAAAGTGAAGATTTAAACCAAAAACATAATTTTGTTGGATTTTACTTCACCTTTCTTTCAGTGAAAACGTAAACCAAATTTGAAAGACGATCTTACATTAGTAATCAAACATTTAATCTACTTGGAGTTGTCAACCACTGGTTCTTCTCAGAACCAACTCTACTCACAATAGATTTACACATGGTGCTACGGTTATACTCCCACCACGCAAAATTTCAAATCCTACTACTTCAACTCCTTAGTTGTTAACACTAGCAGGGCTCAATTATACAAAGCACTAAGATTCATCTTTAGAGATGAGTGTTTCAGTACTGCCATAGCGATTAGTATGTTGACATCAAACTTTGCTGAGCAGTGGGAAACTTTTAAACATTATAGGTAGCAGCAGTCTTACTAGGTAAATTTCCATTGTTTATGCCGTTCTGAGCATGCTCACATTTCCAAGAAAACAAAGGATAAATATACCTGGTAAGTCTGCTGCCACCTACGGCAGTGTCCCCAAAAGTCTCCCATTAAGATTGATATCCACTTAATGGTCATTCTTATGTAGTCCTTTGTGAAATCTAGCAATTACCAAACACAAATGATTTCTAAAATTTTTACCACAAATTAGACACACTTCAATATCAGAACTGCAGTTTCAGCACCTCATTTGCCAAGTTCATTCCACAATGGCAAGAATCCAAACATTATGTACTTTAGTCCTTGTGGTACAAATTAGTGATTGTGATTATGTCACATCTTCTTAATGGAGCCTCGCTGGATAGCCTTTGATCTTTGACGGTGTTTGCACTTGGCAGTCACTCTGCTCAGCTCTATGATATTGAAGTAGCTTAGTATAGTAAACTGGTAAAGGAATGAAGAGATTAGTAAACAGTGCATTGTATTATATCTATCTTTAGAAAGCTCTTGACTTTTAATAAATCAGCTCTGCAGCTATACATGTAGTTTAGCATTAGATGATTCTGACAAGCATCACAATAGAGGGTACTGTTTTGCATATTCTGTCACATGAGCAGTTTTTCCAATGGTTGTATTTTTTGTTAGTGGGTCTGTCCACACTAATGAATCAATATGATATTTGCGGTACTGTAACTGGGAGGGTACAATACAAAAGAGGATACAATTTCCTCTGTATTTCGTTTTGGTACATTTTTCAGCTGATACTGATTGTGCTTACCAAACAGTTAAAATAAATATCTTACATGTGTATACATGTAGTATAACTAAAGAAATCACTTTGTACCATGACAGAAATTTTGTATGTAAAAGGATTGAACAGAAAAAGTTTTATTCCTTTTCGCCAATTTTTTTCTCATTTTTTGAATTTGAGATTTCTTACCAATTTAATAAAACTGATCAACTCAAATTATTGTCAGTTTTTATCCATTCACATGTTGAAACACTTGTGAGTGGCTTCAGGTATTTAAAAAAAGTTAAAGCCATTGAAAAAAACTTGCTTACATGTATAGGATGGTACGTAGATAGTGGTACACCTTATTGTTTTTTTGTTGGATACATAAAATAATCAATTGTAATTAGCTTTTTATTGTGTTTTCTCAAGTTGTCCGTGCATGGATGTGCCCTTCCTTTCTACATGTACTCGTTCGACCAAGTAGACTATTGCCGCTGACGCAATGTGACCTATATCTTGTTGTTGCGTATTTTTAAAATTTAGTTCTCTCTATTATTGCTTTCTTTTTTATGCATCACTCTCTTCTTGCATCACCAAAAACAATGTGCACACTTTGATTGACAGACCAATCGGACAGCGAAGGTATACCTGCATGTAAAAACACTCTGCATGTTTTCCTTTGGATGTTTGTGGGTTTTGTTTTTCCTTTTTTGGTTGATGTGCAGAGCTGCCAACCCTCCCTGAATCTGCAGAAAGTTTCCCAAACCAACTCTTGGGCCTTGATTTACATCTTTTACTGGGCAAGGCCTAAGCTTCATTTTGCAACGGGCACTTCCACTGGAAAATCTTAAAGTTCATTTGGGAATAGGAGCCTTTGGGGAACCCTAGGTAGCAGCAGACTTACCTGGTAAATCCATTGTTCTAAATGTGCACAAGCCCAGGGGTGGATTTCACAAAGAGTTAAGGCTAGCCTTATCTCGAGTTAGAACAAGTTACTCCTCCTAACTTGTAGGACTAGCCATATTGTTTGTAACATCTCCTAGGACTAGTCCTAACTCGTTGTGAAATCAACCCCAGACTCTTAAACAATGGAAATGTACAAATGTACCTGGTAAGTCTGCTGCCACCTAGTGTTCAAGAGTCACCCATTTCTAAAGGTGCAACATTGCCAAGACCAGGGGCTCCAGTTGGCCTCCGTGTGGTTCCAGGCCCGAGTTTCCACATTCTGATGAACAAACTTGAAAATCTCCCTGATTATGGACACTTTGTCGTTTGGAGATGCCAATGTTGGCAGCGCTGCATTATGTGATATGTGGAAAGGTTTTACACCCAAGTGTAAGAAAGTGTTACTTACATGTAGCTTGAATATTTTTTTAAATAAAGAAACTTGCCTAGGGTTCCAATGTTTACTGAAAAGTGCAAAACGGCATCCAAATACAACTGTTCCACTATTTGAACACTAGCAGTTTCAGCTGTAACATACTTTCTTTTTAAAGAAACTGGCAAGAGAAAGTTATAGAAACAATAACTGCAGTCAAGGTGTTTTCTAGGCACCCTGCTAAATGCATGAGAAATGCAACAATTGAAATGAAACCCAGGCTGAATGCAGCGACATGCAACCAAGGATAATAATATTAGGCAGTTCTTATTTGACATGTTTTACAATAACGTAATGTATCAATGTGCTTTACAATAGTGCCCCGATGGGCCAAAAACACTCACTGTAATCTTTTAAAAAATGAGGGCGTCCAAAGTAAATTCGGGTCACCAAAGTCTTCCACCATACACAAAGTCAGTTTAGAAAAATAATTTGTGTGTACATGTCATCTGAAGTGAATTGGTTGATGAACCTGGCGGAGAGGGCCATTTGATCGCTTCCTTATTTAAGTGTTGTATGACAAAGCGAAAATTGCAAGGCAAGTTTTTGAGACTATCAAGTATGGGACTTGAATGTGGTTAGAGGGCTAGCTAGCTGTTTAATCTTGTTGCATATCTTTTTAACTTGGTGCCTGTGTAATGCATGTGGGTGGAAGGTAAGAATAAGGTTGAAAGTGATTGTTTATAATTTCTTCTTAAAACTCATGTGGGCTTGTGGCTTACTTTTCACTTGGAACGGTTATGAAGTTCACTTTCACATGTTTTTTTATAGGGATTTCACAACTTTTGGGTAAATGCCTGATTACAAGTATTTATCCATGGTCGTAAATTATTTGTTTGGTTTGAAGGTGGATGGTTGAGGTGTTGGAAATATTTGTATGTGGACCTTTACATGGGGTACTGTAACTACAGTGTACAATACATGTACATTACATTCCTGTATTCAAACCCAAAGTTTTTGCTATTTATGGCTCCAAAGCTGGCATACGATGTGTAATTTTACAAAAGAAAATCACCCATTTCATCTTTCATCGGCATTCCTAATGACAAACTGTTAATTCTGAGATGACCCTGAGTCTTAAAAGAATGCATGTAAAACAAGAATTCATTATTAATTTGTTTTGCATAAATTATCAAAGAAAAATTAACTCCAGTGCAACCACTATGGGCTTCTGGTAATCGGTGGAGCCAGTTTGTATGCCGTGAGCATGGCTTACGAACAGGATCTTGTGCAACTGCAATGCATTATGTTCATCAAGACTTTAATGTGATGCCCTGTGCCTTGTTGCATGTAGCCCTTCTACCACTGACTTCCTAATGACAGAACGTCTGTGCATGCACCTACATGTAGCAGTCCATGATTCATGTTATATTTGATTGAGTGTCAAGGAACAGGTGGGTTTTACACAAAAAACAACATACTTATATAGTTGTTAAATGGCTAAAACATTGGGGTTTCATTTCATTTACTCAAGTTATTCCTCCCTACTGCATTTTATGATTCAAATAGTTAACAACTGCATATTTAAAGAGGAAGGAAAATGCAAAAATTTGATTTTCTGATGTACTCAGTTTCCAATAGATATTGTAGTCTTCGGGTGAGTATGAAAAGAATTATATACAAGTCTCTTACCTCACATTAAAATGGTGTAAATTGTCATTGCATTCAATACCCATCCAGTGCAAAATGTTTCAACATCCAAAACATTTAATGACATCATTCTGAGAAACATGTGTCTGTACAGTTTTGCACGGGGTGTTTTGGTTCATTCCTGACTTTCAATCAACTTTAATCACAACAGCCTTGAATTTGAATTTGACTGACAAAATATTCCTCCTTAAAATGCAATAAAGTCGTATCATAAACTTCACTCTGACGTCAACCCTAAGAAATCTAAGAACTGATTCACGCATGGGAGGTTCCTCAAATTCAAATGTTTTGCGGTGAACATTTATACAAACCATTACTTCAAAGAGAGTCCTTTCTCAAAAAAATTTAAACTATCAACAGCAGGCCTTGAACTTCCACTGTTGAAGGGGCAAAGCCATTTCCCTCCAGTAAGGGCACTTTTATGAGGAAAAAGTAAATTTGTACAGAAACCTTGCACAGGGCACCACATCAAAAGCAAAGGGCACCAGGGCAATTGCTGTGGGTGTAGTGGATTATTTCGAGGCCGGAACAGCCACCAACCAAGTTCTTCTGTTATTAAATTTTGGAGTATAAATTACCAATCTTTAAATGACCCTGCCTTTAGAATTCCCAAGAATTTACCTTTAGAATTCCTGACTAATGGTTTGATTATTTTCTGGAAACACCATTCAGATGATGAGGAGATGCCTCCTGAACCGGCTCCAGTTGCACCGGTCCCTGAAGTTGCTCCAGTTGAAGAAGAAAAGGAAGAAGAACCCAAAGGTATGTCTATATCTATGTACAAACGCAAAGATGGTAACTAAGAATGCTGTAGATTCCAGGGCCCAATTTCATAATGTCATAGAGCCTCTTCCGCTTAAAAGTTTCTGCGGAGCTAATTGTACACGTGACATTATACAATTGTTGCACGTTGTGACGGGGTCCATGGCGTGTTGTACACTCGAGGGGGAAACTGGAACCCGAGGCGAAGCCGAGGGTGCCATTTCCCCTCGAGGGTGTACAAAACCCATGGACCCCAATCACAGCGTGCAACAATTGTTTTGTTATACCTTTGTACAATTGTTATTCCTCTTCTCAAAGTGCTGTTGCCATCTTCAAACATTATTACAACGGACTATTCATTGTTTAATGAGCAGACGAACAAGAAACAATTCCCTCGAACCGGCGGTTGTTTTGTACACAGCACTGGAAATCGACCAACGCTAGGAACGATCAAGGTGATGTACACCGGTGTACATCACTTTTCATGTTACCCGTTGAGTCATGTATATATATTATGCGATTTTGTTGCGCGTCACATGCTTGGCTACTTTTGGTGTTTATCAGCTCTTTGAAATTGGCCCACACTTTTTTTTATTTTCAGAATTATTAAGTGTTTTCTCAAAAGCTCCTTGAGCCTTCAAATTCTCTTGCAAGAAGTAAAGCAATCGGCAACGAGAGAAATGGTTGATATTGAATCCAAGCTTGTAGTTTGTATACTTATTGTGATGCACAAAGTTTGTGAACCTCCTGAATCATGACACCTGGAAGTTTCTGTGGCTAGAATAAGGGGGATTCCAGGCCAGCAAGCCATTTTTCAGGAATTTTCACTTTGTTCAATCTGCTTCTGAGATTGATTTCTCAAATCAGAGTTTTCAGATCATGGTCTGAAATGCAAGCACTTTTATTTAAGGTAGCTCATAGCAGTGGTTTTTATAATAATAATATTAATAGGGGCTTCCTATAGCACTCATACCCGTCACTCAGTGGCGGTCAAGGCGCTTCAACAACCCACACTCTGCTGAACAGAAACACCAGAGCTTATCTGCTCAACCAGCCATTATTTGTTGGCTGATAACACCCTCCTTGTTTTTCTTGCAGTGATTGAGTTGACAGAGGAAGAGAAGGAGCAGTTCTTATCATCAGAGGAGTTCTTGAGTCTGTTCGGTCACAGCACTAAGCTTGTTGAGAGGGCTCTGACTGAAGACAAAGGAATCTTCATGGACTACAGGGGCAAAGGAGACGAGGATGGAGATGGGTGAGCAGTAGAACGATTATACAAATTTATGGATAGGATAATGCCTGAGGTGCGTGTCATTCGTGGGTAGGACTGGCCCGAGAGCAAAAACCAAGTTGCTCTGGTCACCATCAAAGGAGACAGTTTTTAAACTTGAGAAGTCTCCAGAATCAAAAAACATCTACCATGTAGCAGTGGAATATAATACAGCAAGAAAAGTTCTCAAAGAACATAATCTACCCAGCAAGTGGAAATACATGAACATGTACATGTACATAGTCTTACCACTGATGAATACATTGATACATGTACGTGTACCTCACCATGCAATACCTCAAATCCCCCAAAACATAAAACAATTGCTTAGTAAGAAGAACTGCAGCTATTGATATTTTATAACCTTTTCATATTGTGTTTTTTTTTTCCTTGATTCTTGGATGTACACATATGTAATGTTTTCTTCTTGTTTCTCATACCAGAGATAAGGATGCTGGGGCCAAGCTTTCGTTGAACTGCCAGTTCTTTGATGAGCGCTGGTCTCGTCATCGCACTGTGACCTCGCTAGACTGGTCGACCCAGGTACGAACAGCTCATAAAATATGCTTACCAGAATAATGTTGCCAGCCAAAATACCATGCTACATGTAGGTGTCACTTGTATCCTGCTTATTTTGGCTCAGCAGAAAATTTGTAAGCAATATTTTCTGCTTAGGTATCTCTATGAAATTGGGACCAGAGCTTAATTTCAAAGAGCTACATGTACTTTAGCGCCAAAAGTAGCTAAGCACAACAAAATTATGCTTACAAACAATAGTACCATCTGTGACTGGTATACTGCTCATTTCAGCTTAGCAGAAAAATTGTTAAGGAAACGTTTCTGCTAAAGTAGCTCTATGAAATTGGGCCCTGGTTGTAGTAATTCGAGTGCTTCTTTGTCCAAATCCATGTCTGCAGTCATGATCACATACGTACAATTGCATCGGGGGAAAAGAGTTTGGGTAAAAACTAAAATTAACATACGTACAATGTTGCTCGAGGGCCATACTATATTTGCCCTTACATGTACTTTGTTTAATTTTGTTTTACTTTTAATATTGGCTCGAATACAGCTCTGCCTTTTGTCTCCATTTAATATATTGTAGCAACCATTCAAAATATACACTGCCCCAAAATAGATGCCATAAAATGGGGTGTTTTTTATTTCCCCCAATATTTATGATATAAACACCCATTGGCTTCTCGGGTTCTTTTGGGGATTGGATAACATCATTCAAGAACAGCCCATGCTGTATAGAGCAAACTTAAATTGTAAAGCAAATTTAAAGAGTTGTGTCTTAAGATGGGTCTTGAGGATCTGAAGAGGGTCATGTAGAGAGTCGATTTATACTTTGTGTTTAAAAAACCACTTCCATACTAAAGGTTTTTTAATGCTGAATGATTGACTTTGCTTTTTGTAGTTTCCGGAGCTTGTTGTGGCCTCTTATAACAACAATGAGGAATCTCCACATGAGCCTGATGGAGTCGCTTTGGTCTGGAACAATAAATTCAAAAAGACTTCACCTGAGTTTGTCTTCCATTTCCAGGTAAGTAACAAAGAATTAATCGATTCTTTGTCATTGCCATCAAGCATGTCAAGCCTGTTAAAACGTAAGCATTTATGTCTATTGCTAACTGTTGGTCTCCGTGGTCCTGTGGTAAGATTGCAGGACTTGCAATCACAAGGTTGTGGGTTAAAATCCTACTAATCTAACCACTGATTTCACAATTACTAGAATAAGAAGTGTTGTCTAGTTAATGAATCTAAATGCTGACGCTGTACCAACTCTGCTATTTAGTCTTATAACACCCGTTACCAATATTCTGCCTTTTCATTGGTTTTGAGCGCGTCACATGATATGTCTTAGTTTTACTAGACGACGGCCGTGTGATAGTGTGATAGTGCACGGCTTCACCTCGGGAAAATAGAATGCTCCGGGGATCACCTCGGGAGTCATAGTTTTAACCATAGCACTCGAAGCAGTCAATATTTGTATTCTGTTATTTTGCCAATATATTTGTTCAGGGGTGCTAGTCAGAAGCGTAACCAGTAACTGCAGTGTACAAAAATGTATTAACATTCCAACAAAACACAAAAACAAACCAATAAACCAAGAGCATTTCTATGTTGATGATTCTCAGTCTGCAGTGATGTCAGCGTCCTTTGCTCGTTTCCATCCTAACCTCGTGATAGGAGGCACCTACTCTGGCCAGATTGTGCTGTGGGATAACCGCAGTAACAAGAGGACACCAGTGCAGCGCTCTCCACTATCTGCAGCAGCTCATACGGTGAGTCTTAAGCCCGATTAATACTTCCTGCGAATGCAAATGCGAAGCAAATGTTGATGTCACAAATTTGCTACAAATATTTCAGAGCAGTTCGACACTGCTCAACTCACTTGCGAAAAGAGAGTTAATAATAATAATAATAATAATAATAATAATACAAAGCATTTATGAGGCGCTATACAAAGAACAGAGCACCTAACATTAACAAAGGGAGGGCAACACAACAAAAACAAAACCAGACCAACGACAGGCTGATAAAGAAACAAAAAGAGGAGCAAATTAGGATGGTTCTGGAAATAAAAATGTCTTGAGGAGGTGTTTAAACACAGCCAACGACGCAGCCCCTCTCAGACTCGCTGGCAGCGCGTTCCACAAGCGCGGTGCAGCAACTGCGATAGCTATGTCCCTGGCTTTCCTTTTGGATCTAGGAATGGAGTTGTGACAACAAATTCACGTCAAATACACTTTGCATTCGCATTAGACTTGTGGACAAGTCGTTAAATCGGCCCCACGCGCTGAGATAGTGCTCCCCCGACAACGCTGCTCTCGCGCGAACTCACTGCTCTCGCGCGAACTGATGGCTCCCCGATTTCGACTCCTCATTAACGACTTGTACAAGTTGTCAGCGGTACGTATTCATGTATTCAAGTATGAACGCGGTATACCTTCACTGTTGCCGCGGAGACAATCGTGCAGACGAGTCCATTTTTATAAGAGGGTAGTAATAGTTTCTAATACTGTAAAGCTTGAACCGGAGGGCATCTGTGAATCTTTTTTATTTTGATTTAACTGCTTTATTAGTTGATTAGGGCCTAACTTTACAAAGTCATCTTCAAATGCATTACTATTTATCTGTTTAATATCCGTGAGCTGCCTCATGCAAATAAATAATGCCCACGGTCAATGGTAATGGTCCAATGCAATCCTTTAACCCGATGTGTTCTGCTCGGACTGTGTATAAATTAAACTTGCTATAAGTCCCTGGACAGTACGTTACGTCAAATTACCAATCAAAATGTGTTTTAAATACGACACCTGGACAAGTTGCAACATAAAATATAGTTTGTATTAATACTACCAGTCCCAAAATTCATTATTTGTTTACTGACAAATGTTTTTTTATTTTAAGTTTTCATCTAAAAAGTGATTTTGAAAACCATGGTCGACATGTGGAAGTTTGATATGTGAGTCTTGTGGACAAGTTTCACAGGGCAGTCGTGTGCGGATCGCAGGGACTCCGGAAAATTTCAGTAACTCTTTTCAGATGTCGATGTATTTTAAAGGTATTATAGCTAATCATCGACATACACTCTACTTGCCCAAGATATTGCAAGACAAGGTTTCATATAGCAGCTGTACTTTTGTTTTGTTTTAAGCATTTGTAACCACGAAAAATACTTCTCACTTCCAAGCAATCATAACAATTAATATAAGGCTCAAATAGGGTAAAGACACCGTGAAATGCAAAAAAGGAACAGTGACTCAAATTGTAGTTTGCCTCAAACAAAAAACAAGAAACAAATTTATTGATAAATCGATCAACAAATGCAAACCAGTGGTTGAAATAAATAAATTAAATTGAGCAATAAACAATGAAAATACCTTCAGACTAATGGATATTGATGGTAGAAACTGTAAATAAAGAAAATGTGGAGTGTTTCCCTTGCACCTCCAGGTTGCTATATAAACCTGTGCAAAACCTGTTCATTACAAAACACTTTAAACAATTTACAAACTAGGCGAGTGCTAGAAGGGTTACAGCTCGATGGCCGAAGGTTCAATAGTCTGAATGTTCGATAGTCCAAATTGACAATAAGGTCCGATAGTCCGAATTGACAATAAGGTTTGATCGTCGATTCGGACTATCGGACCTTATTTGGACCAGTGAACCTTCAGATCAATGAACCTTCGGACTATCGTATCAAATGTACGGGTTAATGAAACCTATTTCATTTTGGGACTAATGAACCCCCTGTTATGGGAAATTTGTGCGTTCGGACAATCGAACCTTCGGACTAACGGACCTTCGGGTGGACACCGCTAGAAGACCGTACAGAAATGTAAACAGTGGTGGATATGGAAAAACTAACTTGAATGAACATTTTAAATGGGTCTTCTACCTATGTTGCACAACCGCCTAGCCTTTATACATTATCAAACCCTCTCAGTCTGTGCTTTGGATATTTAAGTATTTGGATTGGAAAGAATAAATTTTAACTAAAATGAGCAAAATAATTGTTGGTAATTGCACAGTATAAATGTCATTCTTACATTTGGAACCATTCAGAATGCACCATCCACATCAGTCAAGAACTTTGGTGCATATTTTGATTGAATTGTCTATGACTGATCAAATAGACCTGCTTTCGTTTACACCAAACTCTTTCCAACTTGTGTTAATCTTACGACTTGAGTTGAGTCCCAGCCTTGCAACGTAACATGCAAACCCTAAGATTAACGTTTCGTGAAAACGGCTCCAGCTTTGCAAGTCTGTTCGATTTCATGTGTCACAGATTAGGAAGTATGTATCTGACGATTCATAACATCATGTGATTCGCAGCCATGTTCTTTCTCGGTTAGATTGTTGTAATGGGCTGCTTACAGAAAACCCACATGCATATTTTAAAAGAGACTTCACAGTTTGCAGAACTGGGCTGCTCGTGTTATATTTAGGTTAAATCGCCGTCGTGATGACATGCTCCTTCTAAGATCGCTTCATTGGTTACCAATTAAACAGAGGATTGCAATTAAGATTATTTTATTTGTATGAACATTTCTTTATAAATCAGGCACCAGAGTAATTTAATGAGTGTCTAGAGTTGTATCAGTTTTTGCGTACACATCTTCACTCCAATGCAGATCCATCTCGGCTAACTTTTCCCATGACTCGCAGTAAGGCAGGAGATCAAACTTTCACAGTTTTTACAGCAGCTTAGGGGTAGGGGTGGAATGAACTTCCTTCTTAAACGAGGAGTGTTTCCCTTGCACTGTCAGGCTGCCATGTGACCCTGTGGAGAAAAGAAAGAAACACACAATGTTGACCTGAACTTATGTTGATTGTTTAATACTATCCGTAGTATGATAGGCTAATACTTATTGCAAGCAAATAAGTTAACGTAAATGTCAGAAAATTGTGTTGTTAAAATCACACATGAAGATACCATTTTTCACGTCAGGTACCTCTCTGTGCAGACGTCTTACGTGAACATGAATTAAGCCCAAAGTGGTGACGTCACCTAACAACACAATGTTTTGACCTTCACGTTCACGTGTTTGCTGGCATAACATGCAGCTAATAAAACCTACCTAATACTTACGGGCTAAAGTGAGGTTCGAGGCAACACCATCACAAATAAAGACTCTCATGTAATTTCAAATCTTATTTAAGTTTTAGTGTTTAAATTTTTTAAACATTTTGTTATTATGTTTTATTGTTTCTAAAAAAAACAACAATTATGTTTAATTATAAAAACCAACAACAACAAAAACAGTGAATTTGGTACTTTTTGCATTGCTTGAGACTCTACTCTCTAGATACAAAAGTTCCAACAACAATGCAAAACAAGTAACATTGTGTAGAACTAGAACTTTAGAAGTAGGGGCTCAATTTTAAAAACCTGTGTGTGTCGGTGCAACCGCCACTGACGACAGTGCTTTTTGTGGAACCATGGAGGTAGAAACTACCTCCATGGTGGAACCAGTGAGTTATATGAATAATAACACATGTTTTGTTAAGTTTTACTTCAAAACAAAACTTGTTCTTTTAAGTAAGAAGCCCCAAACCAAGTTACCGGTAACTCCATGGAGGTAGATTTTTGCAATATTATTTGTCAACGCAAATTTATTAGTAGTTTAATTAAGAAACTTAACAGCAAGCTCACCTGTTTTGATTTCATGATGCCAACACAGTATGCACCAACCATCACCACTGCCTTGAGCAAGGCTACTGATTACATCGAATATTCAGCCGGTGCAAATCATTTGTTTACAAAAGTGTCATTGCCTTTCATCAATCAATACACGCTGTGTGCAGTGTGTGTGTGTTGGCATGATGCATATAAATGGCGGCTTCTTCTTCTTCTTCCTTGCGACCTGTCGTCGACGTGAGCAGATCTCTTGCATGTTGCATGCCTTGAGAAAACTGGCTACTTGACAGCTGCTTCTATATCTTGTTCTTCAAGTTTATCAACCAAGTCAGACCAAGTTAATACGAAGTTATTTATTTAATATGCACGTCAAAGTTCCCGATGAAAATCCGTACTCAAAAGTACAACCATACACACACGACGTCTAGTGTGTAGGCATAATAAATACACGCTGACAGGTTTGTTGATCGTTCATTCATACATGTGACCTCCCCGAACCCATCCAATACAGGGTGTACTGTTTGATAGCATATACATGTTGAATATTCATTGGTTTAACGACATCGACCAATCAGATGCGTCCGTACGATTTCGGCTGAAGTGCCCATAGGCTGTGCACAAACTGATGACAACTTGTACAAGTCGTTAATGAGGAGTCGAAATCGGGGAGCCATCAGTTCGCGCGAGAGCAGTGAGTTCGCGCGAGAGCAGTGTTGTCGGGGGCACTATCTCAGCGCGTGGGGCCGATTTAACGACTTGTCCACAAGTCTACATTCGCATTGGCATGAAGTATGAACCGGGCATAACCCCCGGTCATTACTCTTGTGTCCCAATAAGCAAGATGTTTTAATTGCTTCTCTGTAATGAGGGGTATAAATGCCACCTGCAAAGGTAGAGGTTAAGAGTGTGTTTGAAAAAGCCTTCAGAGCACCAAGGCAGCCCGAGGCTGTATACTCCCAAGGGAGCTGTGAAAGATTAAAGGAATGTTAAAATGACCAAGGTGCTACATGTAATGCGGGTAGTGAATTTCACTTGTCGTCCTAGCCGCCGTATGAACAGATCAGATTAAATTAGATTAAATTTGATTAGCTCTTTTTCGTGATGAATTAGTTTGTTTAATTTGTATTTGGGGGTTTTGTTTTGTTCTGACTGAGATTTAATTCTTACCATGATTTTATTTAGAAGAACTAAACCTAATCTAATCTTGTCTATTCTTACATGATGTACATGTATTACATCCATTAGTCAAATAAATTGTTCTAGTTGTTTTCAGACAAGGACTCAGTTTTTATTGAGACAAACTAAAGATTATTTAAGACACAGGACACTATTGGTTGTTGTCAAAGACAAGTCTTCTCACTTGGTGTATCTCAACATATGCACAAAATAATAAAACTGAAAATTTGAGCTCAATCGGTCGTCAAAGTTGCGAGATAACTATGAAAGAAAAAACACCCTTGTCACACGTAGTTTTGTGCTTTCCGATGCTTGATTCGAGAACTCAAAATCTAATTCTGAGGTCTCAAAATCAAATCCATAGAAACTTACATGTACTTCTTTCTCGGAAACTATGTCACTTCAGAGGGAGCCGTTTCTCACAATGTTTTATACTATCAACCTCTCCCATAATACTCATTACCAAGGAAGGTTTTATGCTAATAATTATTTTGAGTAATTACCAATAGTGTCCACTGCCTTTAATGTGATGGGATAACATTAATCTATTTTTTCTTATGTTAACCCTACAGCACCCTGTGTACTGTGTGAATGTAGTAGGAACCCAGAATGCGCACAATTTAATAAGCGTATCAACTGATGGCAAGATGTGCTCATGGAGTCTAGACATGCTGTCCCAGCCACAGGTAAGCATAACTACTCCATCTTGGCTCAATTTCATGGCTCTGCTTACCGCTGAATTCTGCATTTACATGTACTATAACCATTCTCCACTTACCGTGCAAGCACATAATTTTTGTCATACGTGTACATGTACATCACATGCACATGACTGCCTACACACGCGCTCAAGCGAAATTTCTCTGCTAACACATGACAATTCCCTGCTTACATAAGCTCTGATTCTTTACTTATGGTAAGTTGAGCCATGATAATGTACCCTGTTGGGTCACACACAGTTGAAGAAAGTTATTCTCTCTCCCTATGCTACTGGAAACCTCCAAAGCCTCTTTTTACTTTAGGCTATTCCCATGGGGTAACTCAGGAGTATAACTGCTGACCCTTTCACACTTGGATCGCTTTACCCTTGATCTACCCCGACAAATGGGCATACACCAGGGAATATCCACCCCTGCTCTGGAGTAGGGGTAAAACACTGGGGTATTCTTGAAACATGTAGTCGGAACTACATGTACACGTATGTGGAATAGGGACCTACATGTAGGCGAGAACAGTGGAAAGTGGTAGGGGTCACTGTGGGTTAAAAAAGCTCCTAGAGCCTCCTTGGGGTATAATAGATACATTGTGAAAAGGAATAAAGCTCATCCATACTTTTGTAGTTCGTCAACTTGATTGCTGCAATATTCTCATTTATTTATTGCCTAACTCACAGAGCCAACAATCTAACTTGTTCAAAACTTAGCAGTGCGTATCCATAACGAGTTAAGAAAACATGAACCCCAGCTTTCCAATTACTCCACTGGCTTCCTGTTCGTTCTTATAATATTTTTAAGATGATTCTCCTAAGATTGATTGTTTCAAATTTTGATCTCAAAGAGTATCAAATAAAGTGGCATTCAAAACTAGTTTCATGAGGACTCTATCTATTGGAAAATGAGTGCATCACAAAACTCAAATTAACCTTGAAGCCACTCTTGAAGAAGAAAACTTTACCCAAAGCACAACTGTAAATTCCTTTTTAATTTGTTCCTTGATACTCAGGACAGTATGGAGCTTCACTACAAACAATCCAAGTCGGTAGCAGTGATGTCTATGACCTTCCCCAGCAATGATGTGAATAACTTTGTGGTCGGTAGTGAAGACGGATCTGTGTACACTGCATGCAGACATGGCAGGTAAATTTGTACAATTTGCTTGCATTGGAAATGTCAGATTGCTATCCGAATGTGTCTGCCCAGTGATTAAAGGGCAGCTGTATTTTCTTCATAAATCAGGGTTCTCCCCTGATAGACGCTAGCTTCCCAAAAATCATGAATAAAAAAAACATTTAGAATGCTTCAGAATGCACATTAAGGCATTAAAAACCAAGATAAACAAAAGAAGAAAATGCTCCGAAGACCTTGTTTCAATTCAGTGCCTTTGGTCAAACTGCACATATTTGAGTCCACAATGCCATACAGTTTTAAAAAATCCTATGGTAAACCTTGAACAGTGCCAAGCGGCATACTTAATGTTCTTCCTAGTACAAAAAGAGCAGAGAACCCATTCACTAACCGTGCACATGACATGGTATTTTGGTTGTTGTCCATTTTCCAGTAATTAACAAGTAATTTTTATGCTTATTTAATTGTTATGGTTAAGCAGTTGTATAAAATAGTGCCCTGATCTCTGATCTTTACTTTTCAGAACTTACATTAAATAACTGTTCCCAAATTACTACTTGAAATCTTCAGGGGTATCCAAATGGTGGAAATGCATAGAGTTTAACAGAATCAATGTATTTTCTCCTACAGCAAAGCTGGTATCAATGAGTCGTACGAGGCACACCAGGGACCAGTCACTGGTATTGATTGTCATCATGTACAGGGACAGCTAGATTTCTCTCATCTCTTCCTATCATCATCGTTTGACTGGACCATGAAACTATGGAGTCTCAAAGTAAGTATATGTCCTGGGATCCAGTTATGATTTTCCACACTTACAGATGTGATACGGCCAAAGTGTGGAAGACAGCGTTTGAAAACCCCCCTTGTCACCATTGCTTTGATTGCCGCCATGACCTTAAATGGAAAGGTTTACAATTGGTAGTCACTCATACTGGCAGTAAAAACTAACTTGACAAGCTTTTGATAGTGTCAAGCGTGTATGAGATTCGTTTCACTTCAGGGTAGTGTTGTTATCGAAAAAGATATCAGTTTTTAATGTTTTTAAATGTGGTTCTGAGAAGCGCTCCTGTCAGAAGCGTTTCTTAGATTGTGAGAATTGCGGATTATTCTTCCTCTGTGGACATAACCGCTCTGGATTTTCGGCTTTATCTCAAAAACGCTACCACCTTTTGAATTGAAATTTGTACAGGTTAGTTTCATTGCAATGCTGTAGGATAAAAACAATTGAACAATTCCAAAAACTAAAGGCATATTTTCTTCAACTATTTAAGCACAAAATGTAATGCACCATTTTGCGAACGAAATTTTTTTGACAAAATGGCGGACCATGTAAGTTCACAAAGTAAAACACCATACAATTTTAGGGGATATTTGTGTGGATCATTTGATGCTACTTTTAAACCATTTTTCCATCTCATTTTCATTTTATAATAAACAATTTTTATAGCTCAAAGCACCCAATCCGAAGGTAAGGTGTCCCTGTAGCGAAATCAGTGAATAATTTCTCTTAAACTTCTGTTTTCAGAACTTCCATTCTTCTTCATTATTGTAATAATTTGTTTGTCTCTTCTCTCCAGCAATCTAAACCTCTATACTCATTTGAGGACAACAGTGATTATGTTTACGATGTGCAATGGTCACCAGTTCACCCAGCTTTGTTCGCTGCGGTGGATGGGATGGGAAAACTGGACCTATGGAATCTTAACAATGAAACAGAGGTAGGAACAATTGCAAATGAAAGACAAAGTGAAATAAAGACATAATGACTGACTATTAGTCGTTTTGTTATAAGTTAAACTGGTGTGAATTGCAATCGCATTTGGTACCCTTCAGGTATCCAAAACATCTGATGACATCATTCTGAGTAAGATGTGTCTTCGCATTTTTGTTTGGGAATGTTTTGATTCATGCCTAATCACACAGCAAAATTGTTAGGGATTATTCTTCCATCATTTTACGCTCTGGAGTTTTCGCGATATCTCAAAAATGTGACCAATATGATATAGGATTAAAACAATCAAAGGGTTCCAAAAACAAAATGTATCGGACTCTTTTAGGAAGCTTTCCAGTTATAACACATTCAGTTAACTATGTAGCATTTTGTTATCGTCACCTGTATTGTTACCTTTAAATTGATCCAGGTTCCTACTGCTAGTGTGACCCTTGATGGTCAGCCAGCAGCCAACCGAGTCCGATGGTCTCACAACGGTCAGCAGATAGCGGCTGGAGATGCAGAGGGTAGAGTCTTCATCTATGATGTAGGAGAGGTAAGTAGCATTATAACATTATTGCCCCTTTTTCAGTCAATAATTGCATTAGTCGTGCTGCATGGTTTACCTTGCACAAGCTAGCATATCTTGTCAAAACGTGCAGTTTGTGGGTCGATGCGCATACAATTTCTGTCAATACAAAAATTTAATAAAATTCACAAACATTTTAAATAAAACCATGAAAACCATTTAAATTTTTCCAAATTGCAATGTGGAGTTTTAAAAACAAACCGGAGCATTCAAATTACAAATGTGCGTATTCACTCGTGCAGGATCGCTCTTAGTACTTCAGCGCAAAAATGTGGGTCAGTGGAATGGCTTGACGGTCCAGTGGTTTGCGGGTATCTGTCAACGAGAACTTTCTTTTACGCATCTTAAAACATGTAAAAAGCACTAACAGCTGATGATGGTTGTTAAAACCAACATTAAGGACATTGATTTATTTGTACGTATGCACATTCTGAAAAAATGTGCATGGTTTTTCACTATTTTTTTCTGACTCGCACAATGATTTACATTTAAGCCTAAAATTTTCACTGGTTTGTTGTTTTACGTACATGTATATTGTTGATGACACAAAACATTTCACACTTCGGTTTTCTCAGCTCTATCAATTCTGTGTAATATCTTTAAAGAGATACTTTTTATACAATTTAAATTCTCTCCTCACACAAGTGGTAACACTGCATTTTCGTAAAATAACCATTTAGGACTGAACAATTACAATAACAAAGTAATGAACGCAAGCTTTGTAAAACTATGCACTGTGAAGAATGTGTAAGGAATGCTGAGTGCAAGTTATTGTCTACCTTCAAACTAAGCTTCCTGCTGTGCCCGTTCTGTTAAATTGTCGCTTCGTCTGTATGTTAATATTGCGTACATGTAAGTCCAATTTGTAAAGCGCACATTATCACAGTTGCTCCAACCACCGCTCCCGGTCCAAGATGTTTTCTCATGTCCAATGCTCCTAGCCACAGGTACTGAATATTTCGTTTTCTTCTTTCATGCCTACTAACACGTTTCAATATTAATGTACAAGAAGGAAATCACTAACAACTTTTTGTCTTTGCCTTCCCGCTTTTCTCTGTTTTTAGTTTGTTTTATTCACTAATAAATTGCTTATTTTACCTTCGTTCTACCTTTGGTTTTGCCTTTTTTTCAACCTCTTGTTTTTACAGATCCCTTCCCTTTATCTTCTTCTTTATTGTTCATCCCTAACCAATTGAGACTGTCTTGGGTTATAACATAAGGAGATTGACCTGTTTTGGCGATAAACTGGACGTGTAGTTGACTAAAATGTGTTTACGGTCAGTAAACTTCAGTCCCTCAGCACTTAGCAGGGTTTTAAATAGTGCCCTCATCACAGAGGTCACAATAAGTCGGACATTAGATTGGCTGTGCATTTTAACATGGGTCACTTACATCTCCCATCAGAAGTCAGTTGAGAATGTATTATTATTTTTTTTTTCATTTATAAATACTGATTAATTCATCACATTGAAAATGTCCTTTAAATAGTTTTATTATATGAAATAAGTAACCAGAGTATTGATCGGCAGCATAATATTATTATAAATTATAAATTATGAGTCTTTTCGTCACTAAATACATGTACATCACCAAATAAAAAGTCACAGACTGGGTGCGTTCGTTTAGCTTCCCCAGGTCGACCCCAGTGTGGCGTTTTCTTTTTCCAGGACGAACATGTGCAGATAATTACCCACGTTCGTCCTGGGAAAAATAGCCGGGGTCGACACCGGGGTCGACACAGGGAACCTAAACGAACGCACCCATTAAAAGAATTTGGTTTACAATAGTTACATGTAGATATCATACCTACATGTACAATATATTCTCACTATACTGGTTAATGTTTATGTACAAGTCCATTTTTGTTTTTGTCTGGGCATACATGTACGTAACTTCCACAAGCGTTGGCTTTTCTGGTTATGCCCCCATTTCCAATTCTCCTCAATACTGTTCTATGTTCTTGTTATTTTGATTCTCTGTTGATATGGAAATAAATGTCTTGAAATGAAATGATGTTTTTTTCTTTTTCTTTTTCTTTTTCTTTACAGAGTCTTGCCACTCCAAGGCACGATGAATGGTCTCGTTTTGTACGTACGTTAGCCGACATCAAAGCAGTCACAGCAGATGCTGATGATGACGACGTATCCAGATAGATCTGCTTCTTCACTGTTGCCCAACTCCAAATACATTTCCTTTGATGACCAACATGCCTATAGCCCGTATTGAATATGACGTCACCGTTTAAATATCTTCCCTACAACATGGCGTCTGTGCGGGTGTGCGTACGTGTGTGCGTGCGTGTGTCGTAGAAATCAAACGGTTTGCCCTACAAGATGGCGACTTTCATAGCAAAAAAGGGTTATTCAATACGGTCTATAATCACCCAACCCTCTTCCCTCCCAATGTAACAAACTTGTTGTAGTAGTTAGTGCTAAATGTAAATGAAGTCCGCATGATTCATCTATAAATTTAACAGTAAACTGCTTAAGCACAAAAAGTAGCGAAGCAAACACAAATTGTGCTCACCAGAATATGGTTGCCAGCCAAAGTACAATTTCCACATGTACCATTTTTGACTGGTATCCTGCTTAACATGTTAGCAGTAAGCAGAAAGCAAACATTTCTGCTTTAAAGGGAAGGTACACGTTTGGTAGTTACTCAAAACAAGTATTAACTTAAAAACTAACTTGGTAATGAGCATTGGAGAGCTGTTGATAGTATTAAACATTGTGAGAAACAGCTCCCTCTGAAGTAACGTAGATTTTGAGAAAGAGGTAATTTCTCACTAACATTTTTTACTATCTGAAAGCAAACAAATTCATCCAACAAGGGTGTTTTTTCTTTCATCATTTTCTCACAACTTCGATGACCAATTGAGCTCAAAAAATCACAGGCTTGTTATTTCATGCTCATGTTGGGATACACCAAGTGAGAGGACTGGTCTTTGACAATTACCAATAGTGTCCACTGCCTTTAACAGTGCTATATGACATACATGTAATGGATTCACAAGGGCTGTATGAGATCTATCGTGTGGGGCTTTAACTGTACACTGAACCACAGGCAAGAGGCCAGTGGTTTTAGCATCAGGCCAATAAACTCATGACTGTGGACGAGTGCGGCAGTCATGTGTTTTTGTTCAAATGTTGACTCCAGTCTGATGTAACTAACTATCCTGAGTACAAAACAAATGAGATAAATCTTTTCTTACTGCCTGCTCAATTGTAAATAAGTTCAAACATTAAGCTGTACCGGTTTTTGTTTTTCTCATTTCAATTCTAGTCTTGTAGAAATAATCCTGGTGGGCAGTCAACATTTTGAGCTTCAAGCCCTGTGGTCTTGTGGATTTTCAACCCAATTCAAACCCTTTTTTTTGTAACATGTACCTACACATGTAGTACACTTTGCCAGTAGTACTGTACAAATGTACCTATATTATACACCCAGATAAATTATTGACTGTACTTCATGGCTTTGTTCAGTGTACTTTGCTCCATCCACGTGTATGCCATTGAGTGTCTGTGTAAACCTTATCTCTTAGTTTGGTGGTGGGACACTCAAAACTTGTGCACATGTGTCACCTCTATGGGTTAAATCAACAAGTCTGAACTTGGCTACTGTGTATCTTTCACACAGTCAAAAGTCAGTGCTGATTGTGTAGAGACTAGGGGCCTTATTTCATCAAGCTGTTGAGCAGAAACTACTGCATAACAAATTTCTATGCTAAGCAAAGAAAGTGGGTGGGGCACCAATCACAACTATGTAAACTTTATTGACTTTTATCTGGCAACCAGATTTTGCTTAGCAATATTATTTGTCTGTGCTTAGCAAGTTTTTGTGCTAACAGGTTTCATAAAATTGAGCCGTGGGCATTACTGCAGTTGGGAAAGTAGTGCATTCTTTTCCAGCCAGGCTCCTATGTAGCTTATGGTAACCCTGTTTCAGCCCCAGGAGTAGGTGGCAACGTGTTCGTGGTGACATCTGGTTTTGCCCAGCCCAAATTATTGAATTGCAGCCCTCACCTTAAAGTGGCCGTCGGGAAATAAAACTTGTGAACACCCTAAGAAAATCACTCCAATCAAAAACTGAATATTTTGAGAAGCCCCACATCAATATCAGACACTAGAAATGCTAAAATGGAATTTAAATTAAAGACAATGGAACCATTACCCCATATAAGATTGTGAGGTATTGTTGACACATGCTTACAATGTAAGCCCTTGTCAGGTTTCATTTGAAAGCTCTCAGTTTAACTATTGTTGATGAACAAATATATCTAGTTTTGATTGTTGGCAACTGGTTCCTGCTTTTGACATTAACTTCCACAATCAACAACACAAGCTGTAAATGACATTTTAAGTGTCCGAGGTGAAACTCTTTCAACACCCATATTTATGAATTTATTTGGGAATTGGGTTGTAGAATAAATTGCCACAGATGTCATAAATATTTGGAGCAACTACATGTATTTGAACTTGTTTAGATGTATGATCAGTATTTGTGTGGTGTAATAGAAGTCATGCTTTATTTATAAATTGCAAATAAAAAAGTATATATAAAACCTTTTTGCAATGGGAATCTCAGTGTGACCACATAATTTATGGACATCACACAGTGTACGCGTGTAAGTGACAGTGTTGTAAAAACAAAGGAATGTCCACAGAGTGACTGTAACACAGAGCTACAATGTAAAATAGTGTGAATTTGACAACCTCTTTCCCTCCTTCCAAGTGGCACATACATGTAGCTTTGATAATTGTACGGGGTTGAGGGATCTAGTTAAAAGTCCATACTTTTGAGGGTTTTATTCCAAGTTCTTGCCATAATATTAGGTTGGAATAAGACACGGTGAACTTTGCCTGTTGCAGATTTCGTCAGAAATATTTGTTCAGGGTTTAACATTTTTCTAGACACTTTGGAATTTTACTGCAGTTTCTCGAAAACCAATTTTGTTAAGTTTTGCATGGAAAACATCTTTCTTTTATTTTGCTTAGCATTTTTTTCTTTTAGAAGTATTTGAACTCTACTTAGGGATAGGTGATTCACTGTAGGCCAGGGCCCAATTTCATAGAGCTGCTCGAGCAAAAACAATTAGCTAAGCGCAAAATCAATTATACTTAAATCAGGTTACCAGGGAAAATACCATGGTATGTGTTACATTTTTGACTGTATCCTGCTACTGTTGCTCAGTAGAAAATTCTAAACAATACTTATCGCTTTACCAGCTCTGTAAAATGGGACCCTGAGGACAAGAGGGCAAGATGTTATAGCTCCACTACAGAAAATCTGCTTAGCAGAAGAATGTTACCAGCCAAATAGTATGTTATATGCATATGACTGCCACTTTGCTGCTTTCAATGAACAACATTTTTCCTCTTGTAGTTAAAAATGTCTTACATGGACAGGCTCTGTTTTAAGTTAAATATTATTATGAAAACTATTGCAAAATTTATAAATTATTTGTTCCCATTTTCTTTTCTTATTATTTTGCTGTACAAAAGTGAAGGGTTTAGCATAATCATGTGCGTGGCATATTATTACAGTATTGTATCAGTGGCCATCAATTTGTTTTGTTTATCGTTTCCAAAGGTCTTGAATTGTGAATATTATTATCTAAGATTATGACAGCTTCTGGTGAAATGCATTTCAATGCGTTTTTTAATTTTACTTTTTGTGCAAATGACACAATAAATTATTGCTGGAAAACTTATTGTACTGTATGTTTGAGTTATATTTTATTCCAAAACATTCCTTCTGAGCTAAAATGTACAATGTATGGTGCATTGTTTTCAGGTACTGTAGCAATTTGTAGAGGTTGGTTATCAATCAGACAATTTGTTTACAAAAACATGTTGCAATTGTTTGCAGTCCCACTGCTAATAACACACATGTACATGATTTAAACTAAGCCCAATTTCATGGCTCTGCTTACTGGATGCAAAGAATCAGGGGTTTTTACAGAAAAAAAGGAATTCGGCGCTCACATCAAGCACTTTAAAGAGTGGATCAACTGAAGGTGACTACTTAATATATCCTATATATTCAGAAATTTTCAAGTCACACTTCCAGGGGGTTATGATTGAAGGTATTCTGGCGAAAACAGTGTGGCAAGATCGTACACCACTGGAACGATGTTGTGAACCATCTGAAGCTTTTCTTAATGGTGCAAGATGCCAGATCTTGTCATTTTGTGAAAAAGTAAGTTTATAAGATGGATTGGCTACAACGATTCAAATGTACAAGTTTAGAATTGTAGAATTAAGCAAGTATTTACACCCATCAAAAGACAAGCACTAAAAAAAAGGAAATACTGGTCATCATATCAAATTCATTCAAACAGTTTTTCAGCATTTTTAACAATGGTTGGTTTGTAAGTGTTTTAAAAGTAGCTTGTGACCTTTACTAAAAAATACTTGTAGTTCAGACTTTTAGGTCATTACTTTTTCAGTACTTTGCACCAACTTTGGGTGGTGGTTTGCATTATTCAATACTAAACCTATCAATTATTGATTTTATTGCCAAAGATTGGAAACTTTCTGTCAGAAGTTTTTCTTTTATCAGTCTGATGTTTAATTCAGATCAAAGTGCTTGATGAGTATCAAGGACAATCTTTGTACTTGGTCATTAGTGGCTGGTTGTTTTGTATCAGCTAGTGCTTGGGTGACAAAGTTCATGCCACTTTGCCCTGGGATGGTGGTGTAGGGTTTGGTTTTAGGGCGGCACTCTCTTTGCAGTTATAGGAGTTGGTTTTTGGATCTGCTACCTTGCGGCTGGCGCTACTCAAGACAATGTTGAGACTGCTGACCGCCTCTCTGGTGCTCGCTGCTGGTAAGTCGATCTTTCAAGCCCTGATATTTTTTTGTTAAGCCTGGTTCATCCTTTCTGCGGATACGATACACATTTTTCACAGAGTTGTGTTTGCAGCGAATGTTTCGCTGGAGTTCAGCACACAAGTCAACTAATGTGATTATTCGTTTGTGACGTCAACATTCAAGTCGCCTTCGCATTCGCAGGAAGTATGAACCGGGCTGAACACTTGATGATTTGAGATTAGACTATTTCTGGTGATGTTTTACGGTAGTACCATGTGTAAATCTCTTTTGAGTAGTGTTGGTCGTTGAAAAGAACCGATGGTTGACAACTTATTGTTTCGCTAAGTATGCTCTGATCAAGATGATTGAACATGTATTTCTTTCATAAAGTGTTTGGGCATAATGCTTATTTATATTGCTGGGAAAACTTTATTGTTTTCTTGACTGAATGTATACGGTATAAAATGGTCTTCAAATGCAGTTGAGAAAGTCACATTCCAAATTATAGTCTGTTCTAAATTGTCATTCATGAATTTTGATGATATGGCGTATAATTTGTCCTTTTGACTGACACAAACAATTCCTCTGTGGTTTATGAAAGGCTTTTGATTTTGACACAGCATTTTAAAACTGGCTATAAAAGAGTAGAAGACAAAAGTGTCATTAATTGTGCATCATTTTAATGGGAGGCAAGCAAGACATATGTCTTGTCTCTGCAGAGGGATATTTTCCTGTGGTGATGTTTTCGTTTTTGTCTGTCCATCTTTCATGAAATTTGTCTGCTTGCCTGTTTGTCTTCTGTATGTTTGTTTGTTGTGTATTTTGTGTATTTGTTCGCTTGTTGTTTTACTGTCTGTATGCTACATTGTTGTCTGTTTCGTCTTTTTGTGATGTTTGTTTTTATATTTCTTAAATATGAAGTGTTTTATTTTCAGGAACTTGTGGAAAAAACCTCTTTTTTTTGCAACAGTTTTTAATTGTTTGTACTTCCCTGGACTACTCCAGGTCAAGATATTTTTAGTGTCCCGAGATTTAAAATGGAATAAAAAAATAAAACAATTTTTAACATCTAACTCACAAATGGCTTATTGGAGTTTGTATAGCTTCATGGGATAAAGGTTGAAGTGGGTGTGGTGTATGTACCATGTGTGATATTCTAAAATAAGAATTATAGTCCACGGTACAGTTCCTACTACTGTAATGATGTGTACTTTTAGCGAACCTTGGCCCCATATATTATTGGTGTTGCCAGATTTGATGTAATTTATAAAATGTTAATTGGTATTCGGACAGCAGTTCATTGTGGTGTTGTGTTCATTTGTCTTTGAATGGTTTAGGGTGTGGTAGCAGATTTACATGCTAAAGTACAGCACAGGTTCTTTGCCCTCTTTGACAAAGTGTTGCATTTCGCCGTTATATCAAACATAACATAATTATACCAAATACAGTAACAGCTATAACAGTAATAATAATAACCGTATTTATAACGCGCCTTTTGCCAAAGGATACAAAGTGCCAGGTATTATTACTGCAAGGAGGGGGGTGAATTTTGAGATATAAGACGTAATCTTTAAGCACCATGTAATGGTTCACAAGGTGCTGTGGCGCACTATGCTGCCAATCCAGCCAGGACCACTGGGGCGAACCCCTTCTCTTTTTGATATGTGCACTGGGTTCTTTTACATGCGTCACAACACATGGGACCAACGGCTTTACGTCCCATCCGAAGGATGATGCAATGGTCATGAAGTTGTGTGCTTTCTGATGCTTGATTACGAGACCTCAAATTCTAAACTTGAAATTGGATGAAAATTACTTCAGAGGGAGCTGTTTCTCACATTGTTTTATACTATCAACCTCTCCCCATTACTCGTAATATTAAGAAATGTTTTATGATGATAATTATGTTGAGTAATTACCAATAGTGTCCACTGCCTTTAAAAAAGGTAAACAAGTTTGTGCATTGTGTGTTAGCACTGTATACTCGGTACTTTCCTGAGTCCTGCGAACAAATATCACGGGCTTGTTACTCGGTTGGGGTTCGAACCCACATGTACCCTTGCAATTCTAGAGCAGTGTCTTACCAACTAGACTACCGAGATTGCCCGGCAGCTAGAGGCCAGTGCGAATCCGATGTTTTGGCAGCAGGTACCACAATGATTATAGAGATGTTAAATTTGCATCGGGATGAAGAAATCCCCGATTGCAAATTTAACATCTCTTATATGTAAGTTTGTGCTTGTTTTTGCACTATTTTCTCCTCACTCACCACAGCAAATTAATCCCTTTTTGATAGATTTCTTATTTCATGTATTTGGTTGATCTTGTCAGCTCTACCAATCCTGTATAGCACCTTTACTAGTGCCTTTTGCGAGCTCAAGCATTTCCAAAATATATATCATTATCAAAAGGGAGACACATTTTATTCAAAGGCACTGGAGCACCTTTGGTAATTGTCAAAGACCTGTCTTCTCACTTGGTGTATCTCAACAAATGCACAAAATAACAAACCTTTGGTCTTCGAAGTTGCAAGATAATAATGGAAGAAAAAACACCCTGGTCACACAAAGTTGTGTGCATTCAGATGCTTGATTTTGGGACCTCAAAATCTAATTCTGAGGTCTCGAAATCAAATTTCTCGAAAACTACGTAACTTCATAAGGACTCGTTTCTCACAATGTTTTATACTATCAACAGCTTTCCATTGCTTGTTATACCAAGTAAGTTTTTATGCTAACAATTATTTTGAGTAATTACCAATAGTATCCACTGCCTTTAAGGTATTAGACATGTATGTGGATTGTTTCTTGACTAACTTTTTTTTTTTATGGTTGTAGTTTCAGTGGGAGTGCTCGGGAATTGTATTTACCCTGAGTCTACGGAGTTTAATGGCAAGTGTTATGCTGTATATAATGGACTCGACTTTAGTTCTTATGGCCAAACGTATGAGAAGGCAGCTGAGTTTTGTAAGACAAATAAGAGTGGGGCACTAGCATCAGTTACCAGCAGAATGATTCAGGGTGAGTATTGTTTCTGTACACACTAGCGAAAGTCTTTGTCAAACTCCCCATGTTCCCATTTTTTTCTTTTTTTATGTGCAGCGACTTTTCTGTAGAATGACAAAATTAAATCCAATGGGGAGGCATGTAAAACTTGACCTCTCATCTGCTCACCGCGATGTTGATTTAAAAACTAACAGGCCTAAAGAGGTTGTAGAAGACTTCCGCGCATCAGCCACAGTAATGTAACAGGTCTAAAAAGTCCACTGGGAACAGCTCAATGCTGTAAACCTACATGCACCACAACCGCGTTGTAAAACACTATGCAAACATTGCAAAATAAAAGTCCAGTTGGAGATGATGTGTTCATCAAGTTGTCTCCCCCCCCCCCTTTACCCAAAGTTAAACAGTCTTAAAGTGAATGGTTAAAATCCAGTTATATGTGGTCTCGACAAAATGTAATGAGTTTTTCCCATCAACTCATTGAGAACATGAATTCGCTGCATATACATTATAAAAAGATACCATGAAGTGCAAGTTGGTTTATTTACAGATGGGGGGGGGGGGGGTTCTTGCTTTATTCACTTACTTTTGGTCTTGAATATTCTTAAGGGTAGCATTGAAAGGGTCAGAGCCTTGAATTTGACTTTGTTGTTGTGTGCAGATACCCTGTATCTGTATATTTATGCAGTTCTGTGAACGGTTACTCCCCTTTGTTTTTACACCCCAATGTTCATACGCCCCTTCTGCCTTAGTGTATTTTCCTAACTCTAACCCCAACTCTAACCCTAACCCGAATCCTAGCAAATAAATCACATTTTTTTTTTTTTTTAACATAAGGTTATTAGAACATACATGTAAGGGTGTCAGAATACAGAGCAGTCACCCTGTGAATTAAATCGCCCACTTTGTTGGGGTGTTATGGCTCGCTTTTAACAACGGTCTAATCTCTGTGACTTTGATGAGACCAATGTTAAAAGCGAGGCATGCCCAATAAGGTGGGCTACATGTACCTGTCAACAGTTACAAGAGTTTTGTTTGCAACTTTGTTTATCTGGTTGTTTTTTTCCTTTTGTAGTATTCCTGACTAGTATGCTAAAAGAAGTTCAGAATGCTCCTGGTGCATGGATAGGACTGAACGACAGAGCGATTGAGGGCACGTACAAGTGGGAAAGTGGAGACACGTACGATGAATCTTTGAGTAACTGGGCAAAAGGCTACCCTGAAAATAGTATGCCAAATCAGGTAATGGTCAATGATTTGCTGTGAATACTGATAAAACATTCTTCAGTTCATTCTTTGTCAATAAAAGACAAGAGAAAACTGTTTTGTCCTGGTACTATACAGAGACAATGAAGGCGGCTGCCTCCATGTGGCCTTGGTGCCATTACCTTGGTGCCATTAAAGTGCTCCAGCCAATATTTACAATTTCCTCATAGGGTACCCTTTACCAAGAAGAAAATGCCTCGGTGCCCTTGCCCTTTCAAACAAAAAAAACAAAGCATAGACCTGATAATATTGATATACAAGTAGAAATATACAATAAACAATACATACATACAAACAGTTTCTTTTGCGTGGTGCCGGCAGCCAGGTATGTAGCAACAGGCTGGCCATGGCTACCCAACTTTTTGCCCATGTTCAAGATTCGAGAGTTCAGACAGAATTCACTCTGTCAATTTTAAAACTTACATTGTACATTGCCCAAAACAAGTGGCTATACATGTAGTTTGGATTTCCTCATGTCTGAAAAAAATGTCAAGAAACTTGGGTAAAAATGGTTGAAAAAGATGGGCAAATATGCTTTATATGCCGGGCTGTGTCTTCAGGCTGGCATGGCTGGCATTTATCGTGTTCTTTAGATAGAGTGCTACATGGACATTGTATGCGAAGTAAATCGGCCATCTTTACGGTCAATTTGGAACACACAGTCATGCGTTTTGCGCGAGAATGGCATGCAGCACGCACGCGTTTCACAAAACTCGTTGCCTGATTGGTTAGTTAACGGCGCTGCCTGTCTACGTAAATAATTTGAGTGCTTGACGCACCTGCAAGCCAAATTGCAATTTGCCTGTAAAAATGGCGTCTATTTGCAACCTACATGTATCTATAGTTTTGTATGGCCTCTAGTTCTTGTACTTTATGGTCTTGTCCAAGGAAGCCATTTTTTTACCAGTCTGGGATTCGAACCTATATCTGTGGACTGTGAGTCCAATGCACCAGACCATCCTGCCATTCGACAGGCAATTTTCAAAGTCATTCTCAAATGGAAACAAATCTTCCAATGATTCACTTTCATACTGTCAATACATTAGTTTAAAATAATCCAGAAACATGCATGTGTCATTCATTGCTAAAACAGTTGTCACGGTATAATATTTTGTTTTGTTTTATTTTTGTATTAATAGAATTGTGTCCGAATGACGCTGGACTTTAAAAATCCTGGCATGTGGAAGGATGCTCCCTGTGATGTGAGGAGCTCATTTATCTGTGAAAATGGTGCTAGTGAGTATATTTATGGATAAGTTGATTTCTTCTATTTATTTACTTCTTTATTTGTTTACACATCCAACAATGCCTAGAACAGGATTGTGAATAGGAAACGAGAAGAAATGTTCTCTTTAGGATTTAGGGGGAAAATCCCAAACAGGAAAAACACATGTAATCAGGTAGGGACTGATCAAAACCCAATACACATGCAAGGCTCAAACCAGGGAGGGATGCGAACTGGGGTCCACTGAGGTATAAAGGCAGGGAAAGAACCCACTGAGCCAACCTGGGCCCAACTACTTGGACCTTCTTAGGCACAAAAAGTAGCTATGCCTAGCAAAATTAACCTTACCAGAATAAGAATACCAGCCGATATAGCATGTCATCCATGTCCTCACAAGTACAATCTGTGACTGGTGTCTTGCTTAGTTACTGCTTAAGCAGCTTTAATGAAATCAGGCCCTTATGCCCATCCTGAATATTTTTGTTTTCACTTGGATTCATTTCACACTCTTCAGAAATCTTCAGTCTCCAAAAATTCTTCTAATGAAAGGTTTAGAATACACTGTCCCGTAAAATATAGTTCAATTGAAGAGCTATAAGTTCTGCACCACTTCAAGGCAGACGCCATATCTGATCATGCCAATTCGGTTTCAACAGACATCAGCTGACCTTTATCCACCTGAACTTTCTATTGTGTAGCATCATGCACAAGCATGCACCTAATGTGACACGGTTTGTTCACCTGCACTTTTAGGGACAATAGGTTCTGGAAAAATCCGCTGTAAAATCCCTTTCTGGGGATTATTGTGTAACCAAATGGTTCAAGACCTTTGTCCTTTTGTTGTTCTACCTCTAGCTCCTCCTGTCCAGCCAGGACCAAAGTGCCGGATTGGTGGCCACAACGACTACTCTGCATATTACTTCTTCTGCTTCAAAGTCTTGACGACACCGATGACCTACGCTGATGCCAAATCGGCTTGTACTCTCCCCGGGTACGAAGCATCTTTAGCAACTGTCATTGCAGGATTCCATTCGAGTTTCATCCAGAGTATGATGTTCACTGAAGGAATATCATCTGCCTGGATCGGTCTTGAGAGCAAAGGGGTAGGTCTTGAAATCTTGTGTCTAGGGAGTCAAATCTTCTAGTATTTTTTCAATCCTGTGACTTATGAAGTTTTTTTGCAGGGATGTGATTTCTTCGTTTTTAACCAGAAAGATGGGGCTGTTTTTGAGGGGAATAAAAAATAGTAATACGGTAATAATAATAATAAAAAAAAAAATTCTTTTCAATTCTATTACTAAGATCAACGTCATGAGAAGATGAATTTAAAAGCACAATACATGTAAAACACCCCAGATTGAAGAGTAGACATGGTCACTAGAGCTTTTAACACCATGAAGATAAACAAATGTAAGCAGGCTTTGCACTCGCAAGTTTTTGCACTCCCACTTCCCTGTACTTTGTTCTTAGGTTTTTTATCATCCTGGAGGTAAAGATTTCGTTCTCAAAAAAATCAAATCCTATTTCGACAAAATACCAAATTTCCATCTTCTGAAACTGAACTTTGTGCTTACAAGTTTTTTTGTTCATCCTGCCACCTATTATTATTATTATTATTATTATTTTTTCATTAGATCCAATCCCAACACTTTGGTACAAATTGTTTGTCTATGCGCATCCAGTGTTAATTCCTGTTTAATGTTTCCTTGTGCATGTTTTGTTTCGTATGACAGGGTAACACCTTTAGTTGGAATGATGGGTCACCGTATGTTTTTTCCGACTGGGGACCCAATGAGCCCAGTATGAACACCACGTCCATGACAGAAGGCTGCGTGTCTGCTGAGATAGACTCTGACTCAAACAGTGACTGGATGAGTGGCGATTGTTTTGAGAAAAAACCTGCTGTCTGTAGTCTCATTTCTGGTAAGTATTTGGGGTCACCTGACCAGGTTTTTGTTCTGGTGGTTAAAGGGACATGTTGCCTTGGATCGGGCAAGTTGGTCTATAAGTGTTTGAAATCGTTTGCTATGAAATGCATTTAAATGGAAAGATGTTTTAAAAGTAGAATATGATGATTCACATAAGCATGCCTTGAAATTGTGTGGTTTTCCCTTTACTTTGCGAACTAACACAGTCGGCGGTTTTGTGTAGTCAAAAAATTTACTCCACAAACTGGCGTGCTGTATTAGTTTATGACGTATAAGGAAAACTGTGCAATTTCGAGGTATTTTTGTTTGAATCATTATATTCTACTTTTAAGATATCTTTTCAACCATATGCAATTTAACAAATGCTTTTCATAGACCAACTCGCCCGATCAAAGGCAATTTATCCCTTTATAGGTTCCTGGACACTTTCGGTTATTACTGAAAACAAATGTTAGCATAACAACTTACTTTGTTATTGGTTTTTTTCTTTCATCATTCTCTTGCAACTTTGATGACCAATAATTGAGTCCACATTTTCCAGATTAGTGTTGATTTATGTATGTTGGGATACACCTTGTATACCTTCTCTTAGTGTTCAAAATTTTTACTGGACTGCAGACAGTGTCTGGGCAGTGAACTTACAACCAGACAGGTCCAGCTGTCTTAGATTTTGGAATAAGATATAAATAGTTAAACTACTCGGGCCGAACTCGACTCGAGACATTGTGACCATGGGTTTGTCCAATGTTAGAAATTCGTCTCTGCCATCCAGGCCAATCCAGGGCAGCTTGAATAGCATGATCGTGTTGTAGGCCGATGGCGTTGAGGTCTATAAGCTGTGATATGTAGGTGCAGCGGAGGCTTCCACCCTGTCGAAAGGGTTCAGATGGCTGGTTTTGCATGTTTTGTGGATTTACAAAAGTAGCGAGAGGCACCTCAGGTCTCCGAAGAGCATGGCCGATCAAATGAAGATGACTTCGCTGTAACGCATGAGAGCATGAGAGCACGGTGAGACGCGTCAAGATTCTTGGCCATGGTGTCGGTGATTGCTAGAGCTTCACAGCTGTACAAAAGCACTGTCTCGACTGTGGCCTTGAAGAGCTGCATTTTGGCTTTGTCGCTGGCTATTCCATCCCACACAGGTGTGAGTTTACGAGCGGCGACCCATGCCGGATGCCGTCGTCGCTGAATGGCACTTCGGCTATACAACGTTGCATCCCAGGTAGCAAAAGTCGTCACAGGATGCGAGAGGGACGCCGGCGGTTGTACAGATGGTAGTGTGTGGAATGTCTCCTATGGATGTGAGAGGGACGCCGGCGGTTGTACAGATGGTACGGTGTGGAATGTCTCCTATGGATGCGAGAGGGACGTCGGCGGTTGTACAGATGGTAGTGTGTGGAATGTCTCCTATGGATGCGAGAGGGATGCCGGCGGTTGTACAGATGGTAGTGTGTGGAATGTCTCCTATGGATGCGAGAGGGACGCCGGCGGTTGTACAGATGGTAGTGTGTGGAATGTCTCCTATGGATGCGAGAGGGACGCCGGCGGTTGTACAGATGGTAGTGTGTGGAATGTCTCCTATGGATGCGAGAGGGACGTCGGCGGTTGTACAGATGGTAGTGTGTGGAATGTCTCCTATGGATGCGAGAGGGACGCCGGCGGTTGTACAGATGGTAGTGTGTGGAATGTCTCCTATGGATGCGAGAGGGACGCCGGCGGTTGTACAGATGGTAGTGTGTGGAATGTCTCCTATGGATGCGAGAGGGACGCCGGCGGTTGTACAGATGGTAGTGTGTGGAATGTCTCCTATGCATGCGAGAGGGACGCCGGCGGTTGTACAGATGGTAGTGTGTGGAATGTCTCCTATGGATGCGAGAGGGACGCCGGCGGTTGTACAGATGGTAGTGTGTGGAATGTCTCCTATGGATGCGAGAGGGACGCCGGCGGTTGTACAGATGGTAGTGTGTGGAATGTCTCCTATGGATGCGAGAGGGACGCCGGCGGTTGTACAGATGGTAGTGTGTGGAATGTCTCCTATGGATGCGAGAGGGACGCCGGCGGTTGTACAGATGGTAGTGTGTGGAATGTCTCCTATGGATGCGAGAGGGACGTCGGCGGTTGTACAGATGGTAGTGTGTGGAATGTCTCCTATGGATGCGAGAGGGACGTCGGCGGTTGTACAGATGGTAGTGTGTGGAATGTCTCCTATGGATGCGAGAGGGACGTCGGTGGTTGTACAGATGGTAGTGTGTGGAATGTCTCCTATGGATGCGAGAGGGACGCCGGCGGTTGTACAGATGGTAGTGTGTGGAATGTCTCCTATGGATGCGAGAGGGACGCCGGCGGTTGTACAGATGGTAGTGTGTGGAATGTCTCCTATGTACATGACCTTCGTCTTGCTGGCATTCAGACGCAGACCTACTTTGGCTGATGCTGCCTCAAAGCGATGTAGTTGGCGTTGGGCTGCGTCAGGATCGTCAGAGATCAGCGCTGCGTCATCAGTGTATGCAAGTGCAGGGATTTTCACGGCCGTCCGTCGTACCAACATACGTCTCCTCACAGTGTAAGCATCTTCTAGGGTGAGCGACTGACGTAAGATGTAGTCCATGACAATGACAAACAAGTAGGGCGCCAACGTATCTCCCTGGAGCACACCAGATGTCCTGTTTAACTCGTCAGTGCAACCCGAGGATGTGCGGACACATGCAGAAGTGTTGGTTTACAGTGACATTATTGCGTTGATGAAAGCTGTTGGTATGCCGTAAAATGATAGAATCTGTCTCAGGGCTCCGCGGTCGACACAGTCAAATGTTTTGGAGAAGTCGACAAAGCTTATCACTATACTCCGCTTCCTTGAGCGGCACGCATCAATTGCCATTCGAAGACTTGCTATCTGTTCAGCAGTGTTGCGATTGGGTCGGAAACCAGCCTGCAATGTCAATGCAATCAGTGGTTTTGGTGACGTCAGCAGCACAGGCGGTTGGCATATGACAGTTTATCAGGTGAAGCCTTTTGTTATGTAGTTGGGCAGTCATTGCAATTATTCAGAATTCAATCCAGAATATGTCCAGTGTTGTCACCAGTGTTGGAAACTTGGTCTGTATACACCTCAGAGGAAATGTCCTCCTGGAAATGGCTCAAACTAGATGTTATTGTAGGAGCTATAAAGGAGCAGCCTGTTGTTGGTGGCGCTAACTCAACTGTTAACATCTACATGTACATGTACATGTATTATATACTTGCGGTACCCGCTGCCAAAACATAGGATTCAAACTGCCTCTAGCTACCGGGCAATCTCGGTAGTCTACACTGCTATAGAATTCGAATTCCACCCAAAATTTTCCTGTGATATTTTGTTTTCGCAGGACTTGGGTAAGTACTAAGTATAAAGTGCTAACACATCTGTGTATGGGTAAAAACCAAAATTATTATTCTTTATCCCCGATGCAAATTTACTTCTATTAATACCACAACTCATCTTTGATTTAAAAATTGTGTTCAAATATTGACTTTTAGTCAGAAAAAATGTTTATTTTTTCTGTTGAGTATGAAAACATTACCTGTGAGACAATAAGAAAAGTCTTCTCTGAGGTTTTTTGAAGAAGAAAAAAAAGTTTCATCGTGACACTTGTTCTGGTCTGCAGTTTTGTGGATATTCCCCCCAAAAAGTTAGTAGTGTTTACAGCTTTTCCTCCCGCGTGGATTGTTGCAACTCGCTCTTGGTTGGGCCTCCAGCTCCATCTATTTCTTGTCTGCAACGTGTACGCAATAATGCCGCTCAAGTCGATGTCCAAGCCAGAAAATACGACCACATTTTGCCCGTCCCAAGACGCCTACATTGGCTCCCCATTGCAAAGAGGATCATCACCTTAAAAATCTGCCTCCTTGTGTTAAAGTTCTGCATGGACAAGCCCCACAGTATCTTTGTGAACTAATAATCTCCACTAAGCACAGCAGTCGTGCCCTACGGTCTGCTGGATCTCTCTTGCGATCTACGGTCTGCTGGATCTCACTTAGAGCCAAGGTCTAAAACAATTCGTTACGGAGACCATGCTTTCGCCAAAGCTGCTCCTGCCCTATGGAATGGAATAAACTCTCTGTCTCACTTCGCAAAACAACATCACTCAACAACATCAAGAGGGAACTACATGTTAAAACATACTAGTTCACTTAGACTTTCATTGGGTATAAGTTAAATTATGTTTATTCGTGATTTTCTATTGTATAATTTTTTTCATTTTGTGTAGGCGCCTTGATCGGTTTTCTGGAGAAGTGTGCGTTATAAATCCATATTATTTTTATTATTATCTACATTATATGTATTAAATATAAGAGCCTCTTCAATGTCACTTCTCTTTATTAATCTCCGATTGTCATCATTATTTCAAATAATAAACCACAGGGGAAACTGACTGGGTAAATTTAAATATTTCCCCAACGCAAACTCTAACAGCTATTTACACTCTTCTTGAATTTATAAGTGCAAGAAATATTTTATTAGCCTGATGTTTCGACCCTAGCAGAATCTTTCTTTGGTCGCATTAGCCTTCGAGAAAGACTCTGCTCGGGTCGAAACGCCAGGCCATTAACCATTTTTGCATTTGTACCATTGGGTCCTTGTGGTAAGTACATATGTAAGCCGTTTGCAGCAGCTAATTCTATTTTCTGAATTTTGATATTGACAGCACCGATTCCAAAGCCACCAATTAATGCCCGTGGACAATGTCCAGATGATTTCACCGAAGATGAATATTGGTGTTACCACCAAGAAACCACACCCAAGAATTGGACAGCTGCTCAGGAACAATGCAAGGAAGTGTATTCGGACTCCTTTG
Source organism: Asterias rubens (assembly GCF_902459465.1). Classification (NCBI taxonomy): domain Eukaryota; kingdom Metazoa; phylum Echinodermata; class Asteroidea; order Forcipulatida; family Asteriidae; genus Asterias; species Asterias rubens. Next base: position 16,653,700 of record NC_047064.1, on the reverse strand, counting down.
TTGCTGTTCCACATGACATCTCACAGAACAGAGTAATAGCAGTGTCGTATTCATACACATCTGATAGTCTGTGGCTTGGAGTTAGCAGAGATGAAGGTACATTATTAATATTGGTTTATTTAGAACACTCAAATTTCGCAGTCAAAGGCTGAATTGTGTTCAATACAGAGTTTTGTAGCAATAGAGTTGTTAAACATCACAGAACTTCATTAAGAATTACAATTGAATCATCTAAATCAGTGTCTTGAATCTTGAATTTTGAATCGTGACACTCTCAAAAAAAGCATTCTTGCTGTCCTAGAGTGGCTGGGCTGCAAAATTCGTTTTTGCAGTGTGCTTGTGCTGTCAAGATTGTACTCATTGGGGTGTGGGTTCAAAATCCCAGTCACAACACTTGTGTCCTGAAAAGCAAGACACTTTTGTGGAAGTGTCATGGCGGAGCCGTTAAGAGCATCGAATTCAAACTCTGGTGTTTCTGATCAGCAGAGTGTGGTTTCGAATCCCCAGCCGCGACACTTGTGTTTTTAAGCAAGACACTTAACCATTGCTTCGTCCTTTGAATCAGACGTAAAGCCGTTGGTCCCATGTGTTGTGTAACGCATGTTAAAGAACCCAGTGCATGCACTTATCGAAAAGAGAAGGGGTTTGCCACGGTGTTCCTGGCTGTGGCTGCTGTATGCGCCGTAGCACCATGTAAAACCATTACATGGTGTGCTAAGGATTAGATCTCATTCAAAATTTCCTCCCACTCACCTTGCAGTAAAAATAATTGGCGCTTTGTATCCTTTGGAAAACGTTACTAATACGTTTATTATTATTATTTACCATTGCTTTGTCCTTCGGATGGGACCTAAAGCCTTTGGCCCCCATGTTTTGTGCAACACACGGAAAAGAACAAGGTGCACTAATCGAAAAGAGAAGGGGTTCGCGCCGGTGTTCCTGGCTGTGGCTGCTGAATTCATAACTTTATTAACCTATCTTGGTGCCTTGAGTACCTTGTTGGTAGAAACATGCACTAAGACTTCAATATAATTATTATTTTTTTGTGTTTTGTGTCATTCAAAAAGTACCTACATGTAGGCCCTTTAAACTAATGTAAAACCCCCGGTGTTCCTGGCTGTGGCTGCTATATTCATAACTTCATTAACCTATCTTGGCACCTTGAGTACTTTATTGGTAGATACATGCACTAAGACTTATTAGTATTATTATTTGTGCTTTTTGCGATTCAAAAAGTACCCAGGCCCTTTAAACTAAAACCTTAATATGTTTTTCTCTGCAGATAGTAAGTTTCAAGCTCTTGATGGTAACCCCATTGACTTTGTGTTTTGGGAAGACGGGCAACCAGAAGGTATGGCTGATGATGAAAACTGCATTTCTGTGAGCAAAGATGAAACTTGGAGAGGAAGAGATTGTAGCCAGGAAAAGGAATTTATTTGTGCAGTTAAGAAAAGTAAGTACACGTTACATATTTTCAGCTTCCTCAAGTATGGCATTGTGACCAATAAACTTACAAAAAATATGTTCTTTGCAAGAACTTTCCATTTATTTATGATGTTTTTTGTCTTCATTGTTCTACCACCTTTTTGTCTTAATTAACTTCTGAGTCGCAAGGAACAGATTAAAATGAAATACCCAAGACTATTGACCCCTTGCGTGCACGTCACACGCGGCGACTGTGCCACGCTCACCATTTTGGTGATGGGCAATAGGTTTTTGTGTACAATGTAAACGCCGCATCACCTCAAATGTGCACTTCACTGAATAACCCACAGTGACATTGACCACCAGTATGGCGATCCAATGTTACTCTGATGATGACGTCAGGTGAATTGGGTCAATAGAGAATTTTGGTATGGGAAATAGTTCAGAGAAACTATCGTAAAGCAACTTCTAGCTGAGCAAACCCTTGTATTACATCAATTCAGAAATGTGTATTGTATCCCCCATTTTGAACTACGCAAAAGCTTGCCCCGAACCTAGCCCTATAATAGGACTCTTCCTCTTTACACAATTACAAAGTCCTAACTATTGAGGTTCGTTTCTGGGGCGAACAGTTTTTCAAAGCTTCACATTTTACCTGCAACAATTAAGCCACTATAATTTCAACAGATTCACAATCCATGGCGGCATACATTTTTCTGCGGTGGGTTTTGATCGTCATATATTCTTCACAAATCCGTCATTCTTGTGAAATAATGCAGCTCCCAACATTAAAATTTGATCATTTCCTCACAGTGTTGTCTGCTGCCGTGCGTACGCGTATACATTCGCGTGCAAGATGCAAGACGCATGAATTCTGACTCACCGTATCTTGACTGGCGTTAAACAAGCAACCGCAACGCAAGATTTGCGCGTCGTGCGTCTTGCGTACACACGGCAGACTGTGAGAGTACGAACAAAAATGTGAACTTCTTAACGTTGGAAGCTGCATTTTTTCATGAAAATGACGGATTTGTGAAAAATATATGACGATCAAAACCCACCGCAGAAAAATATATGCTGCCATGGAATGTGAATCTGTTGAAATTGGTGCTTTCGTGCTGGTAAGATTTTAGTTATGAAGCTTTGAAAATTTCTGATACCCAGGACGTCACTGTAGTACAAAACGCAAGTGTTAGGCCGCCAGGGCTACCCCTGAACCATGAAACAGCAACTGCCTTAATTTAAGCAGTAGCTTGTGACTAAAGCAAGTCATTGTACCAATCATTCAAATCTAACTTGTAAATGAGGTATTCTCAGTTTGTTGGCTTTGGTCCTTCAAATCCCCCAGCTTTTCTAATCCCACACCTCTGCTCATCAATTCTCTATCTCACTCTCCCATTTTTTGCTTTGATGTGCAGTCAATGCACCTATCGACCATGGAGGTTGCAGGAACGGGTGGTTCAAGTTTGGGAATAAATGCTATCGGTATTTCAATGAGGAGGCAATGTTTGGAGAGGCCGCTACCAAATGTAGGAATTCGGCAATAGGTGGCAACCTGGCAGCTATTGAATCAGGAACTTTACAACGTAAGGAAGACGTGTTTCAAGCTAGAATTTTATTTATTTATTTATTTCATGATTTATTTATCTAGTTGTTTATTTTAAAGACCCTGGACACTTCTGGTAATTGTCAAAGACTAGTCTTCACAGTTGGTGTATCTCAACATAAGCACAAAATAACAAACCTGTGAAAATTTGAACTCAATTGGTTGTCGTTCGGGACCTCAAAATCTAATTCTGAGGTCTCAAAATCAAATTCGAGGAAAATTACTTCTTTAGCGAAAACTACGTTACTTTTGAGGAAATTGTTCTCACAATGTTTAATACTGTCAACAGCTCTCCATTGCTTGTGACTGAGTAAGTTTTTATGCTAACATTTATTTTGAGTAACTACCAATAGTGTCCAGTGCCTTTAAACCTTGAGACATAAAATACATAGTCATGTACATTTACGTTATTTGATTTGGTATGGTGGCTAATCATTATAGAAGTGAAAGTAACCAAACATGAGATGAGAGAAAAGTGAAATGAACCCTTGGCGCTGCGAGCAGATGCTCTACCAATTGAGCTACATACATGTATGAGGTCCAAAGAATGTAAAACCTAAGAGGGGGGCACATCACTTGTCACACTCCCCCTACATAGCTGTGATACGGCAGTGCTAACGTGCCTCTGTACTTTTCTCTCATATCCGCCCCCCAAAAAAAATATATTACCAGGGGGTCAATTTTACAAAGAGTTGGGACTAGTCCTAACTTAGGACTAGTCATAGGAGATATTAAAAACTTCAGGTTAGTCCTTAGTACATTGTAATAGGATGAGTTACTCATTTTAACTCGAGACAAACTAGTCTTCACTCTTTGTGAATTCCACCCCTAGTTACGGGCCTGAATGTTGGTCATTTACATGTGTACTTTTATAATAAATGTTAAATTTGCAACGGGGATAAAGAATATTAACTTTGGTTTTTAAAAATTTATACTCTCCTGAGTACTTTCCTGAACCCTCTGAAAAAATATCACAGGCATATTACTAGGCTGGGATTCTAACCCACGACCCTTGCAATTCTAGAGCTGTGTCTTACCAACTAGACTACCGAGGTTGCCCGATAGCTGGAGGCAGTTTGAATCCTATGTTTTGGCAGCGGGTACCGCAACGATATATAATAGATGTTATATTTGCATCGGGGATAAAGAATATTAAATTTGATTTAACCCATACTCCGATGTGTGTTAGCACTGTACTTATAGTTTGATATTCTTCTATTAGATCTGCTGGCCTACTTAATGAGCCAGCTTAGCGGCAGTGATACCCCGAGCGATGTGTGGATAGGTTTATGGGATATTCATGATGAAGGAACCTTCTCATGGGTGAATGGAGAAAATTTTGGATTTTTTGACAACTGGGCTCCTGGTCAACCTGATGGTTATTTACATTTCGACAACTTACCGGTAAATATATCCAGATGGTACTTTCTGTTAAATTCCCCTTTAGAAGTGTGTCTTCGAAAACATGTCTCCAGTGTTGTTGACAGAGTGGGTGATGGTGCCAGGCGGACCTGCCCAGAACTAACAAATTTAGCCTAGCACTCTGGGCAAAAGTCCCTTGACTGCTCAGCACTCCTTTCCCTCAGATTGCACTTAAGCAATGAAGGCCCCATATCTAAACATGAATAATTTGGTTTGAACCGCTTGCCCTTGGTAGACTTAATTGGATTTAGAACCCACCCCCACCACTAAAAATGGTCTAGCAACAACACTGCATGTCTCCAGAAATGTCTATATACATGTATATAAATAAATTTATTTATGTATGTTGCAATATGACGTAAATCGGCAATCTTTACGAGCAATTTTGAACACATCGTCATGCATTTTGCATGAAATCGTCGTGCAGCAACGCGCAGATTTCACAAAACTCATTGCACGATTGGTAAGTGAACAATGCAGCTGCACTAATATTTTTGGTGCATGAAGTGCCTGCAAGCCGAAATTCAATTTGCCCATAAAGATGGTGTCTGTTTGGAACTATCTTCTGTGTGGATTGAGTCACGAATGGTAGACTGTGCGAGTCTTGTGCTTATTTGAACTTTCAGGACCAAACGGACCAATCATAGAATTTTTTTTCTGTTTTCGATAGGCCCCCGTTTAGTGAAACCCCTTTGATTCAATTGTCCTAATCTCAATATGAAATGTCCAGACTCACTTTACTTTTATAACTATGAATTGATGTTGCATTTAAAGGGTCTTGGTTCTTTTTGTAGGGCACAATGTCCACAGATTTACATCAAACTCACACAGTTTGAAAATAATGGTGATAGAAAGTTTCCCTTAAATTATTACATGATGAAGTGTTTTGAGAACTGAGCAAAACAAGTCACAAAAATAATATTCGTCTCTAAAGACAAAAATGATTTTAGCATGTGAAACGTATTTTCGTGGCATTGTTTTACTCATTTCTCAAAAACTACAGCACCTCAGCTAGTAGTAATTTAAGGGAAACTTTTCACCATCATTATCTCCAAACGGTGAAGTTTAGTTTCAATCTGTGTGGACATTATGGGGTTTTTTTTACAAAAAAGTACGCAAATCCTTTAATGCTTGTTTGCATATTGTAAAATCTTCCAGGGTGCGGATGATTGTGTGAAAATGGTCGCTAACCCATCAATGCCTGGCCAATGGGATGATGTCGACTGCTATGTCAAACTGCCTTACCTATGTGAATGCTATCTGGGTATGTTGGAGCCTTTTGTCAGGGTCTTCTTGGCTGGACAGTATTGTAGAGCCGCGAGCCAAGACAGCTGGAAGGGGAGACCATGCACGCTTTTGGCTTCGCCACTTGACTCACACGCCTGATCTCCCATTCCAGTCGCTCCATTGTTTAAAAAGCTGTCGGAGCCACGAAGGTCTTGACCAAAGTCTAGGTTTGTTGAGACTAGGTTCAATGGCTATTCACTTGAGATTATTTTCATAGACGTCGAAAGTTAATGTGGATGTCTGGAATTACTTCAACTCTTTTACATCATCCATAATTTGTCAGGTATCATACAGGTATGGTACATGTAGAGCCGACAAAGTTGTCAGAGATAGTATTAATTTTTTAGTAATTAACCATGAAGAAAATATTAAAGGCAGTGGATACTATTGGTACGTGTAGTTAGTCAAAATTACATAAAACCTTACTTGGAAACGAGTAATGGGGGAGGCCAAATGTTAGTATCATGTGGAACTTTTAATATTTTCTGCTTTATTATTACTTTATAGGCAGTAGACACTTTTGGTAATTACTCAAAATAAAACATTGTGAGAAACGGCTCCCTCTGAAGTGACGTTGTTTTCGAGACAGAAGTAATGTTCCTCGAATTTGATTTCGAGACCTCGGATTATAGGATTTGAGGTATCGAAATCAAGCATCTGAAAGCACACAACTCTTTGGGAAATGTGTGTTTTTTCCTTTCATTATTATCTTGCAACTTCGACGACCAATTGAGCTCAAGTTTTCACAAGTTTGTTACTTTATGCATTTTGTTGAGATACACCTAGGTCTTTGACAATTACCAATAGTGTCCAGTGTCTTTAAACAACGATGCAGAAACGTCAGTTAAATGAAAACCCAAAACACTAGAACAGGTGTATGCATGGGCAGACAGGTTTGCTCAGTGGTTTGGTATATCCAATTTGGAGAGATTGCATAAAAGCAGTTTAATTTTACCTTTGATGGTAAGCTTGGGTATGGAAGAACGTGAAAAAACTATGACTTTATTAGAAATTACCTTTGTGCTCATCTTTGAGTGCCTTTTTTGTTGCCTATGACATAAGATGATAAGAAAGAATGTGCCGTTGACTAAAGTCACTTTTATGGTAAGGAATTACATGTAAGGTTAATCAATTTTTAAAAAAAAATCCTGAATTCCTTTTACTTACATTATCCACCACCAAATTTTGTAGTATTAAATATTGAATACATGTAGCTTCATAATACAGTTATCATCCATCAGTGTCCATACAATAGAGTAAAAAGTATTGGCTCAAACCCAAAATGTCATATCAAAGGTCTCCCAAAATGATTTTTCCTGGCTTAAACAAACAACTAAGTAGATTACCCTGTAGTCGGGAATGAAAATGATGATCTTGGCCTGTTGGATTTTTTTTCTCTTTTTCATTTGTTATTATACATTTTTTTTGAACCACCCAACAAGAATTTCAAAAACGAAATCAAAATTGTTCAACATTGAATATTTTAAA